>NC_084752.1:41185146-41205960 GCF_033978785.1 Entelurus aequoreus | reverse complement strand
GTAAACTCACTGCTAACGTCATAACCATAGACATCTTATAAGGGTACACAGCACCGAGCGCTACTGCCTACTGGCGCAGACGAGACGCGAGGCCGCCATCTTGGAGTGGTGATCCGCTCCACTCAGTGCAATTCATTTGGCAGGAGCAATGAACTGTCAACGCATTTAATTCATTTGACCTCACTGAATACCACTCATTTTCACACGCTTTTTGTCATACGCGTAGCTATGATAACGGACACATGTTTTATTATTCATAGTTTGCTTAACAGTAATAGAATATTCTTATACGCTATAAGTGACCAGACGTCCGAGATTAAAACTGGGAATATAATCCCAGAGAAGGGGGGAAAAAACGGTCAGCTATTTTTAAATTGAAGAAACAATATGATTACGTTATATATACATGCTACATAAACAATGTATGAATACATTAGATATCTATATATCTTATAGACCGTATCTCTGTTGCTGCAGCAGCAGAGAGTTTATTCTGTCGTGACACTTTGTATTGATATTTTGTATTACATTCTTCCCTTAAATGATCATGTTTACAGTGATTGTTATATATGTATTTTTTATGTATGTCGCTTTGGATAAAAGCGTCTGCCAAATACTTAAACATATATAAACACCTGAAAGTCTTTATATCAGCTAAAACCACCAATCTCTTTCACTGGATTCAGAATAAAACCAAATTCTGTTTTACCCAACAATGTTAGTATTTGAATATTGTTACTTGAAGACTTATTCCTGGTTACAATTATACTGTTAAGAAAGTATTGTCTTATATTTTGCCTAAAATGAGAATGCATTATAATCAATGGCGGCTGGTGAATTTTGTTTTAGGTGGGGCAGAAAGTTTGTAAACCAAACCCCTGTAGGGGCGTCATCCTCCCCCAGAAGATTTATTTGTGATTTTCACGTACAAATATTGAAGATCTTTGCTCCTTCTCAACTCTGTGGTAATGTTATTTTCATAAAATACAACCAATAGTACATTAATGTTAAATCTTACTTGTGAAAAGTAATCCCCCGATTCCTATTTTCAACAGTCCGCTCATTTGAGCAGGAAAACGCTGAACACCAGCCCGGCATCTTTGTTTTCTACCTGTCAACTGTCAGTTTAGGCTGCTCGCCGGCTCCTCGTCACCACTTCAAGATGCAAATTGCTCGCGTCACAGCAACCAATATTGCGTCTACATATAAGATGTTTATGGTTATAACGTCATTTCAAACACGGCAATATGTTGCGTCCACTGCAGTTTGCTACCTTATTCATACTTTTTGTCAAGAGCAGGGTTGCATGAGGTACCTATACATAACGTTACGTTAGTCAATGTATCACACACACTAACATAACGTTAGACGGCGGTCAGCAGCACCGCGTATTTTAGCCACCTACAAAAAGACAAACATAGTCAAATAAAGGTCAGTTAAAATATATACCATATTAAGAATATGTGTACATATTGCATAGGGCCCTGACATCTAAAAAGTACAACTCTGTTCATTGTTATGTTCATGTATTTGTTATGTTTTTCATGTGTACGCACACATCAACACACATACAGTATGAGATGAGATCAATGAGATAAGGTAAGAACAGAATAGAAACTGCTGTGGAACTAGTTACAATGCAATATGCCATGGAAATACAATGTTAACACTTTTGTACAAATAAGTACAGTTGCACTTGTTTTTGCAAATGTGTTTATTCTGTAAAGGAATGAGTTAAATGTTTAAAATTGTTTAAACTATTAAAATGACTGGTTAATAGTGCTATTATGAATTGCAATGTCAGTACTATTTTCTTTCCTGCTATTTCAAATGCACTTGTTTTAATAAATAAATACAGCGGTTTAAAAGCATACACAATCTGTGTAAAAATATTAGTCTGTGGTCAAAAGGACTTGAAAGGACTCGAAACTCAAAATGCAGGACTTGTGACTTGACTTGAGACTTTCCAGTCTTGACTTTGGACTTGACTCGGGACTTGCCTGTCTTGACTCGGGACTTGACTCGAGACTTGAGGGCAAAGACTTGAGACTTACTTGTGACTTGCAAAGCAATGACTTGGTCCCACCTCTGCTGAATACCACTCATTTTCACGCGCTTTTTTGTCATACGTGTAGCTATGATAAAGGACACATGTTTTATTATTCATAGTTTGCTTAACAGTAATATAATATTCTTATATGCTATAAGTGACCAGACGTCCGAGATCAAAACTGGGAATATAATCCCAGAGAAGGGGAAAAAAACGGTCAGCTATTTTTAAGTTGAAGAAACAATATGATGAGGTTATATATACATGCGTACATCCTACATAAACAATGTATGAATACATTAGATATCTATATATCGTATAGACCGTATCTCTGTTGCTGCAGCAGCAGAGAGTTTATTCTGTCTTGACACTTTGTATTGATATTTTCTATTACATTCTTCCCTTAAATGATCATGTTTACAGTGATTGTTATATATGTATTTTGTATGTATGTCGCTTTGGATAAAAGCGTCTGCCAAATACTTAAACATATATAAACACCTGAAAGTCTTTATATCAGCTAAAACCACCAATCTGTTTCACTGGATTCAGAATAAAACCAAATGCTGTCTTACCCAACAATGTTAGTATTTGAATATTGTTACTTGAAGACTTATTCCTGGTTACAGTTATACTGTTAAGAAAGTATTGTCTTATATTTTGCCTAAAATGAGAATGCATCATAATCAGTGGCGGATGGTGAATTTTGTTTTAGGTGGGGCTGAAAGTTTGTAAACCAAACCCCTGTAGGGGCGTCATCCTCCCCCAGAAGATTTCTTTGTGATTTTCACATACAAATATTGAATATCTTTGCTCCTTCTCAACTTTGTGGTAATGTTATTTTCATAAAATACAACCAATAGTACATTAATGTTAAATCTTACTTGTGAAAAGTAATCCCCCGATTCCTATTTTCAACAGTCCGCTCATTTGAGCAGGAAAACGCTGAACACCAGCCCGGCATCTTTGTTTTCTACCTGTCAACTGTCAGTTTAGGCTGCTCGCCGGCTCCTCATCACCACTTCAAGATGCAATTTGCTTGCGTCACAGCAACCAATACTGCGTCTACTTATAAGATGTCTATGGTTATAACATCATTTCAAACACAGCAATATGTTGCGTCCACTGCAGTTTGCTACCTTATTCATACTTTTTGTCAAGTGATTTTTTTAAGCAGGGTTGCATGAGGTACCTATACTTAACGTTACGTTAGTCAATGTATCACACACAGTAACATAACGTTAGACGGCGGTCAGCAGCACCGCGTATTTTAGCCACCTACAAAAAGACAAACATAGTCAAATAAAGGTCAGTTAAAATGTATACTATATTAAGAATATGTGTACATATTGCATAGGGCCCTGACATCTAAAAAGTACAACTCTGTTCATTGTTATGTTCATGTATTTGTTATGTTTTTCATGTGTACGCACACATAAACACACATACAGTATGAGATGAGATCAATGAGATAAGGTAAGAACAGAATAGAAACTGCTGTGGAACTAGTTACAATGCAATATGCCATGGAAATACAATGTTAACACTTTTGTACAAATAAGTACAGTTACACTTGTTTTTGCAAATGTCTTTATTCTGTAAAGGAATTAGTTAAATGTTTAAAATTGTTTAAACTATTAAAATGACTGGTTAATAGTGCTATTATGAATTGCAATGTCAGTACTATATTTTTTCCTGCTATTTCAAATGCACTTGTTTTAATAAATAAATACAGCGCTTTAAAAGCATACACAATCTGTGTACAAATATTAATCTGTGGTTAAAAGGACTTGAAAGGACTCGAAACTCAAAATGCAGGACTTGTGACTTGACTTGAGACTTTCCAGTCTTGACTTTGGACTTGACTCGGGACTTTCCAGTCTTGACTTTGGACTTGACTCGGGACTTGCCTGTCTTGACTCGGGACTTGACTCGAGACTTGAGGGCAAAGACTTGAGACTTACTTGTGACTTGCAAAGCAATGACTTGGTCCCACCTCTGGAATACACCCTCCGACGGGAGCGCTGCGGCCACACCAAACAAAGCCCACACCCAAACCCTCCACGTGCAAGACCGAATCCACCCAAAAAAAGTCACTTAACAAGAAGCCAAAAAGCGCAAAAACAACAATGCTCGCGCCGGAGGAGCCGCAAACGACCGCAGGGACACAACATTAGGTACACCTGCAGACTGCAGCACGGATTTCATATTTCATTCATTCACAACTCCTCCAACACGAACACCACTGTTCCCGCACTTATAAGTAAAGGTAAGACCATAATAACGTTGTTTTTATTAAATGTGCTTTTTTGTGTGCTACAGTTTGTAAGTGTAAAGTTAAAGTTAAGTTCAAGTACCAATGATTATCACACACACACTAGGTGTGGTGAAATTTGTCCTCTGCATTTGACCCATCCCCTTGCTCACCCTCTGGGAGGTGAGGGGAGCAGTGGGGACAGTGGGCAGCAGCGGCGCCGCTCCCGGGAATCATTTTTGGTGATTTAACCCCCAATTCCAACCCTTGATGCTGAGTGCCAAGCAGGGAAGAATGCTGGTATGAGCTTTTAAACATAACCCGTTAACTGCTGCCAATCAAATGGTGAATAAGATACTCTTTAGGGTTCATATGTTTGTAAATCTGACTGTGATGAAGTCAGTGCCTCACCAGACATTAACCTCACCGCACACCACTGGTATATATATATACAGTATATATATATATATATATAATATATATATATATATATGTATATATATATATATATATAAATATATATACACATTATATATATATATATATATATATATATATATATATATATATATATATATATATATATATATATATATATATATATATATAATTTTTTATTTTTTTTATTTTTTTCCCCCGTAATTATATTGAAATATTTAACATTGTATTGAAATAACAGTAGCGTAAAGAAAGACAAAAACCCCAAAAGAAACAAAATAAATATTACGCACATGATATTATTTTTTTCTTTGATGCTAATAGTTTTTAGAAAGTATTTTAGAATGTGGGGTGTGTTTTATATATATATATATATATATGTATATATATATATATATATATATATATATATATATATATATATATATATGTATGTGTGGGAAAAAATCACAAGACTATTTCATCTCTACAGGCCTGTTTCATGAGGGATTTCCTCAATCCTCCTGAGGATTGAGGAAATCCCTCATGAAACAGGCCTGTAGAGATGAAATAGTCTTGTGATTTTTTCCCACACATACATATTACGCTCTACCACGGTATCGAGCACTATTTTTTGGATAATCTAATTAAGACATATATATATATATATATATATATATATATATATATATATATATATATATATATATATATATATATATATATATATATATATATATATATATATATATATATATATGTATATATATATATATATATATATATATATATGTATATATATATATATATATATATATATGTATATATATATATATATATATATATATATATATATATATATATATATATATATATATATGTATATATATATATATATATGTATATATATATATATATATATATATATATATATATATATATATATATATATATATATATATATATACATACTTCTTTTTTCCCCCCCGTAATAATATTGAAATATTTAACAATGTATTGAAATAACAATAGCGTAAGGAAAGACAAAAACCCCTAAAGAAACACAATAAATATTACACACATGATATATTTTTTTTTCTTTAATGCTAATAGTTTTTAGAATGTATTTTAGAATATATATATATATATGTATATATATATATATATATATATATATATATATATATATATATATATATATATATATATATATATATATATATATATATATATATATGAGAGAAAGAAAAAGAAAAAAATATATATATTTGCATAGATATGCTGTATACAGATATATATAGATATATAAAATATATATATATATATATTTGCATATATATACAGTATATATATTTATATATGGAGATATATATATATATATATATGAGAGAAAGAAAAAAATATATATATATAGATATTTGCATAGATATACTGTATATATATATATATATATATATATATATATATATATATATATATATATATATATATATATATATATATATATATATATATATATATATATATATATTTTTTTTATATATATATATATATATATATATATAATCCAATCCACTTTATTTATATGGCACATTTAAAAAACAAAAATATTTCCAAAGTACTGCACCACAATATTAAAAACAATATTAAAAACAATATTCAAATATTATCCTTAGATCCACCAATGACTGAATAACAACCAAAAATAAATAAATATAAAAACAATATAAAAATAAATATGATTAAAAACGATTTTAAAGGGTAAAACCAATTAAAACAGTAAGTAGTAATCAAAATTTATAAAAAATACAGAGGACCACACAACTCACGTAGTGTTAAAAGCCAAAGAATAAAAGTTGTTCTTAAGACGAGACTTAAAACACTCCACTGTGGGAGCAGTTTGAACATGGAGGGGCAGAGTGTTCCAGAGCTTAGGGCCGACCCCTGGATTTAAGTCTGGTCCTGGGCACCACGAGCTGGAGCTGGCTCTCGGACCTCAGAGCGCGCGCAGGAGTGTAAATTTGGATGAGGTCCGAGATATACTGAGGTGCCAGTCCATGTAAAGCTTTAAAAACAAACGGCAAGGTTTTAAAATCAATTCTAAAATGAACAGGGAGCCAGTGCAAACTCTGAAGAATTGGGGTTATATGCTGGCGTTTCCTGGCCCCTGTTAAAAGTCGTGCTGCCGCGTTCTGGACTAACTGCAACCGGGAGAGAGCTTTTTGGCTAATGCCAGCATAAAGTGCATTGCAGTAGTCCAGGCCACTTGAAATAAAAGCATGCACCGTACTTGTTCAAAAAGGTTAAAAGATAAAAACGGTTTTATCTTTACTAAAAGACGAAGATGATAAAAACATGATTTTAAAATGCCATTGACTTGTTTGTCAAGTTTAAAATGGCTGTCTATGGTGATGCCAAGGCTGCTGACTTTGGGACGCACATAATTTTGCAATGGTCCCAAGTCAGTGAGGGCTGGACTAAAAACTGACATTTCCGTTTTTCCCTCATTCATTATTAAAACATTCTGGGCTAACCAAGCCTTGACATCGCATAGACAGTTGAGAAGGGGTGTCAGGGGGCCGTGCATGGCCTTTTGAAATTGGCATATACATTTGTCAATCATCTGCTTAAAAGTGTAATATATATATAAATATAATGCCAAAGGAAATTTAAAAAGAACATGAAAACCTCCCACATTCTAAAATACATTATAAAAACGATTAGTATCAAAGGCAAATAAATATCATAAGTGTAATATTTATTTTGTTTCTTTTTTTTTCCTTTCCTTATGCTACTGTTGTTTCAATACATTGTTAAATATTTGAATATGTTTACGAAAATAAGTGGACAAGTTTACTTTTATTTTCAGAATAAGTAAATAGTATATAATAAAATAGTTTTACCGGGGGTGGGAGCTGGTTGTACTTATTTCTCTCGCGAGATCTGGAAAAGAGCTGGTTACTTTTTTCTCTCACGAGATCTGACAAGACTGCGCGCGAACCAAACACGGCGAGGATAAAGCAAGATGGCGTCTGACGGTGAAGACGTTATTGCAGTGGTCACAGTTCAGTAGTGATGGGTTGATGAGGCCTCATGAAGCGTTTTGACACATTGCAAAACTGTATTGATACTGTGTCGATACTGTGTCACTAAATACTGACATCTGCTGGACATTAAAAATCCCTACAGGCAACCTATGGACCGACTCAACTGACACTGATTTTATGACCTAGTATATACAATAATATAAACCAAGTCATTGTATTTCATTTAGGATTATTTAATATCTTCATTTAAATAAAAATATATTTTTATCTTTTTTAGATACAGTCAAATAATGTGAACATGTATCGTGACTAGGATGGTAGAAGGTGGGGATTGAACCCCAGTAACCAGCAACCCTCCGATTGCTGGCATGGCCACTCTACCAACTTCGCCACGCCGTCATTCCTGTACCTTCTCTAGTAACAGTAGTGATGGGTCCTCACAGATGCATCGGCGCATGCGTCGAGCTCATAGAGCGAAACCCTGTGTCGGTGCACGTACCCCTTTTAGAAAGTCACGTGACCGATCGTGAGCTTCTTTGGTCACGTGACCGATACGCGAACTGTATCGCACTGACGCCTCCTCTGTGCCCTGTGAGCAACGTTCCCTCTAGATGCGCGCCTGCGCAATGGCGCAGTGCTCAAGCGTCCTCCGCGCACACCGTGCGCCGCACAGCCAATATATGCCGCGCACCAAATCAAACCCATCTGAATTCTAAACAAAATAAACACATTTATTCTGTGTAATTTTGAAATGCAACTTTGAGTGACAGTGACAACAAGCGGCCCTAACGGTGTTCGTCAACAACACGCATTGTGCCGCTTCCTAATAAACACAGTTTGGCGCGCAGGCGTCAGTGCGATACAGTTCATGAGCGGTCACGTGACTTTCTAAAAGCGATACGCGCACCGACACAGGGTATCGCTCTAGGAGCTCGACGCATGCGCCGATGCATCGGTGTTGCCGGACCCATCACTAACGGTCAATCTCAATGGGAGTGGAGCCCCATGCAAGATATCACCTGGTGGGGTCTCAATGATGCTAAGAAAGGTGAGGAATCAGCCCAGGACTACACGGCAGGACTTGGTCAATGACCTGAAAAGAGCTGGGACCACTGTTTCCATGGTCACTGTTGGTAATAACGTCATGGTTTGAAATCATGCATGGCACGGAAGGTTCCCCTGCTTAAACCAGAACATGTTAAGGCCCGTCTTAAGTTTGCCAATGACCATTTGGATGATCCAGAGGAGTCATGGGAGAAAGTGTTGTGGACAGTGTTTTATCACATCTCTATCATAGTTTACAGACACAGGTTCACCATTACATCTGGTCTTAAGAAAACCCAAGGTAGCTCAGTGGGTAACATCAATACTGTTAACCAAGGGGTACTGGGTTCAAGTCCCACTTACAGTTTTATATCATAGTTTACTGAGACAGGTTCTCAATTAAATGTTTCATTGGGGCCCGAAAACTTTGTTCTAGAAGACCAAAGATAGCTGAAGGGTTAAACAGCTACCTCCCAATCAAAGGGTTCTGGGTTCAATCCCAGTCTGATCACTCTAAAACTAGTAAATATTGGGTCAGAGCAATTAATCTTTTAAAGGCCTACTGAAACCCACTACTACCGACCACGCAGTCTGATAGTTTATATATCAATGATGAAATCTTAACATTATAACACATGCCAATACGGCCGGGTTAACTTATAAAGTGAAATTTTAAATTTGCCGCTAAACTTCCGGTTCGAAACGCCTCTGAGGATGACGTATGCGTGTGACGTAGCCCGGCGAACACGGGTATGCCTTCCACATTGAAGCCGATACGAAAAAGCTCTGTTTTCATTTCATAATTCCACAGTATTCTGGACATCTGTGTTCGTGAATCTGTTTCAATCATGTTCATTGCATTATGGAGAAGGAAGCCAAGCAAGCAAAGAAGAAAGTTGTCGGTGCGAAATGGACGTATTTTTCGAACGTAGTCAGCCACAACAGTACACAGCCGGCGCTTCTTTGTTTACATTCCCGAAAGATGCAGTCAAGATGGAAGAACTCGGATAACAGAGACTCTAACCAGGAGGACTTTTGATTTGGATACACAGACGCCTGTAGGGAACTGGGACAACACAGACTCTTACCAGGATTACTTTGATTTGGATGACAAAGACGCAGACGTGCTACTGTGAGTATGCAGCTTTGGCTTTTTTTTGCGTATGTACGTAACTTTTTTAAAATATATAAGCTTTATGAACCTTGGGTTAGGTGAACGGTCTTTTGGGCTGAGTGATTGTGTGTGTTGATCATGTGTTTGAATTGTATTGGCGTGTTCTATGGAGCTAGGAGCTAGCAGAGGAGCTAGGAGCTAGCATAACACGTACCGTACCGTACGTGCGCGTCACGTACGTAACTTTTTAAAAATATATAAGCTTTATGAACCTTGGGTTAGGTGAACGGTCTTTTGGGCTGAGTGATTGTGTGTGTTGATCAGGTGTTTGAATTGTATTGGCGTGTTCTATGGAGCTAGGAGCTAGCAGAGGAGCTAGGAGCTAGCATAACAAACACGCAGGTGTTATTATGCAGGATTAATTTGTGGCATATTAAATATAAGCCTGGTTGTGTTGTGGCTAATAGAGTATATATATGTCTTGTGTTTATTTACTGTTGTAGTCATTCCCAGCTGAATATCAGGTACCGTGAGTATGCAGCCTTGGCTGCTAAACATTCGATAACTTGACCGTATGTGCGCGTCACGTACGTAACTTTTTAAAAATATATAAGCTTTATGAACCTTGGGTTAGGTAAACGGTCTTTTGGGCTGAGTGATTGTGTGTGTTGATCAGGTGTTTGAATTGTATTGGCGTGTTCTATGGAGCTAGGAGCTAGCAGAGGAGCTAGGAGCTAGCATAACAAACACGCAGGTGTTTTTATGCAGGATTAATTTGTGGCATATTAAATATAAGCCTGGTTGTGTTGTGGCTAATAGAGTATATATATGTCTTGTGTTTATTTACTGTTGTAGTCATTCCCAGCTGAATATCAGGTCACCCCCGGCTCTCACAGCATCTTCCCTATCTGAATAGCTTCAACTCCCCACTAGTCCTTCACTTGCACTTTACTCATCCACAAATCTTTCATCCTCGCTCAAATTAATGGGGAAATTGTCCCTTTCTCGGTCCGAATCTCTCTCACTTCATGCGGCCATCATTGTAAACAATAGGGAACTTTGCGTATATGTTCAACTGACTACGTCACGCTACTTCCGGTAGGTGCAAGCCTTTTTTTTATCAGATACCAAAAGTTGCAATCTTTATCGTCGTTGTTCTATACTAAATCCTTTCAGCAAAAATATGGCAATATCGCGAAATGATCAAGTATGACACATAGAATAGATCTGCTATCCCCGTTTAAATAAAAAAAATTCATTTCAGTAGGCCTTTAAATGAAAGTTTACTGACACAGTTCTCAATTATATATGTCATTGGGGCCCGGAAATCTGGTAATAAAAAGAACAAGAATGGCTGAATGGTTAAACAGCTAGATTACAATCAAAGGGTTCTGGGTTCAATCCCAGTCTGGTCACTCTACAACTACTAAATATCCACTCAGAGCAATTAATCTTTTAAATGAATGTTTACTGAGACAGTTGTCAATTATATATGTCATTGGGGCCCGGAAATCTGGTAATTGTATGGCCGAGGATAGCTGAATGGTTAAACATCTAGCTCCCAACAAAGGGTTAATGGGTTCAATCCCAGTCCAAGGTCCAAGCAAGGGTGGGGAGTAGCGTTATGTGGGGGTGTATCACCTCCCCCACACAGAGTAAAGTCAAGTGGTAGCTGGTTAATTAACTTATAGTTAAAAAGGTAAGTATGAGTAATGATAATAACAAATAGTCTATAGTCCAAAATTCAAAGGTAACCTCAGGGGTTAGCTCCTCCTCCTTGCCGAGGCTAAAGTTGGCTGAGATGGGCGGGAATAGAAAGATAGATAATTAATTCATTGTGAGTGTTGACCAATCAGCTCTCCTGGTCTGACTAATTGCAGTTGAGATAATAAAAAAATAAAAAACTGCAATTGATACAATAAAAAAATAATAATTGAATAATAAAAAAATGAGATTAATAAAAACATGTCTGTCATGTAATTGAGATAATTGCAATTGACATAATTAATTGAGATAATTGCGATTGGAGATAATTGTAATTAAGATAATTAATTATCTCCAATTATCTTAATTGAGATAATTAAAGATTATTTTAATTAATTATCTCCAATTATCTTAATTGAGATAATTAATTATCTTAATTACAATTATCTCCAATTATCTCAATTAATTATCTCAATTCATTATGTCAATTGCAATTATCTCAATTACATGACAGACATGTTTTTATTAATCTCATTTTTTTATTATTCAATTATTTTTTTTTTATTGTATCAATTGCAGTTTTTTTATTTTTTTATTATCTCAACTGCAATTAGTCAGACCAGGAGAGCTGATTGGTCAACACTCACAATGAATTAATTATCTATCTTTCTATTCCCGCCCATCCCAGCCAACTTTAGCCTCGGCAAGGAGGAGGAGCTAACCCCCGAGGTTACCTTTGACTTTTGGACTATAGACTATTTGTTATTATTATTACTCATACTTACCTTTTTAA
This sequence comes from Entelurus aequoreus, assembly GCF_033978785.1. Taxonomy (NCBI): domain Eukaryota; kingdom Metazoa; phylum Chordata; class Actinopteri; order Syngnathiformes; family Syngnathidae; genus Entelurus; species Entelurus aequoreus. Next base: position 41,193,537 of record NC_084752.1, on the reverse strand, counting down.
CTATAAGTTAATTAACCAGCTACCACTTGACTTTACTCTGTGTGGGGGAGGTGATACACCCCCACATAACGCTACTCCCCACCCTTGCTTGGACCTTGGACTGGGATTGAACCCATGAACCCTTTGTTGGGAGCTAGATGTTTAACCATTCAGCTATCCTCGGCCATACAATTGCCAGATTTCCGGGCCCCAATGACATATATAATTGAGAACTGTCTCAGTAAACTTTCATTTAAAAGATTAATTGCTCTGAGTGGATATTTAGTAGTTGTAGAGTGACCAGACTGGGATTGAACCCAGAACCCTTTGATTGTAAGCTAGCTGTTCAACCATTCAGCCATTCTTGTTCTTTTTATTAACAGATTTCCGGGCCCCAATGACATATATATTTGAGAACTGTCTCAGTAAACTTTCATTTAAAAGACTAATTGCTCCGAGCGGATATTTAGTAGTTGTAGAGTGACCTGACTGGGATTGAACCCAGAACCCTTTGATTGAGAGGTAGCTGTTTAACCATTCAGCCATCCTTGCTCTTTTTGTTGGCAGATTTCAGGGCCCCAATGACATATATAATTGAGAACTGTCTCAGTAAACTTTCATTTAAAAGATGAATTGCTCTGAGTGGATATTTAGTAGTTGTAGAGTGACCTGACTGGGATTGAACCCAGAACCCTTTGATTGGGAGCTAGCTGTTTAACCATTCAGCTATCCTCGGCCATACAATTACCAGATTTCCGGGCCCCAATGACATATATAATTGAGAACTGTCTCAGTAAACTTTCATTTAAAAGATTAACTGCTCTGAGTGGATATTTAGTAGTTGTAGAGTGACCAGACTGGGATTGAACCCAGAACCCTTTGATTGTAAGATGGCTGTTTAACCATTCAGCCATCCTTGCTCTTTTTGTTACCAGATTTCCGGGCCCCAATGACATATATAATTGAGAACTGTCTCAGTAAACTTTCATTTAAAAGACTAACTGCTCTGACTCGATATTTACTAGTTGTAGAGTGACCTGACTGGGATTGAACCCAGAACCCTTTGATTGGGAGGTAGCTGTTTAACCCTTCAGCTATCTTTTGTCTTCTAGAACAAAGTTTTCGGGCACCAATGAAACATTTAATTGAGAACCTGTCTCAGTAAACTATGATATAAAACTGTAAGTGGGACTTGAACCCAGTACCCCTTGGTTAACAGTATTGATGTAACCCACTGAGCTACCTTGGGTTTTCTTAAGACCAGATGTAATGGTGAACCTGTGTCTGTAAACTATGATAGAGATGTGATAAAACACTGTCCACAACACTTTCTCCCATGACTCCTCTGGATCATCCAAATGGTCATTGGCAAACTTAAGACGGGCCTTAACATGTTCTGGTTTAAGCAGGGGAACCTTCCGTGCCATGCATGATTTCAAACCATGACGTTATTACCAACAGTGACCATGGAAACAGTGGTCCCAGCTCTTTTCAGGTCATTGACCAAGTCCTGCCGTGTAGTCCTGGGCTGATTCCTCACCTTTCTTAGCATCATTGAGACCCCACCAGGTGATATCTTGCATGGGGCTCCACTCCCATTGAGATTGACCGTCATGTTTAGCTTCTTCCATTTTCTAATGATTGCTCCAACAGTGGACCTTTTTTCACCAAGCTGCTTGGCAATTTCTCCGTAGCCCTTTCCATCCTTGTGGAGTTGTACCATTTTGTCTCTGGTGTCTTTGGACAGCTCTTTGCTCTTAGCCATGCTGAATGTTTGGCTCTTACTGATTGTATGGGGTGGACAGGTGTCTTTATGCAGCTAACCACCTCACACAGGTGCATCTGATTCAGGATAATACAGTGGAGTGCTCCTGTCACAGAACACTAATCAAAGATCTTGTTTGACGGGAGCACTGTACTGTGGAAAAATGCAGGTCAAAGATCCTTTCTGTGACAGGAGCACTCTGTTGTTTTAAATACATGTTACAAAACACAAATCAAAGATCATTGATCTGACTGGGATTGAACGCAGAACCCTATGATTGGGAGCTAGCTGTTTAACCATTCAGCTACCCTTAGTCCTTTTGTTACTAGATTTTGGGCCCCAATGACATATATAATTGAGATTCTTTAAACTATCATACAAAAGATTTATTCCTCTGACTAGATCTTTACTACCTTCAGAGTGACCTGACTGGGATTTGAACCCAGAACCCTTTGATTGGGAGTTAGCTGCTTTAACCATTCAGCTATCTGTGGTCTTCTTGAAAGGAGATTTCCGTCCCCAATGACATATTTAGTTGAGAACCTGTCTCAGTAAACTATGATATAAAAGAGCAATTTCTCTGACTGGATCTTTCCTAGTCACCAAACGATCTGACTGGGATCTGAACCCAGTCCCATTTGATTGGGCACTAGCTGCTTTGACCACTAAGCTATTCTTGGTCTTCTTGAAGCTACATTTCGGGCCCCAATAACATATTTAATTGAGAACCTGTCTCACTAAATCACAATGATAGTGAAACAAAACACTAACTCCCTACTGGGATTTGAACCCAGTACCCCTTGCTTGGTGGCCAACAGTGTTAACCACTCAGCTATCCCAGGTCTTGCAGAGCTACATTCCAGGCCCTAATGACAAATATAATCGAGGACCCGTCTTAGTGAACTACGATGGAGGTGAACCAAAACTTTGGAGCTTTGTTAAGTTACTGATCAAGCAAATAGTCAATCATGACATTGCTGGTTTTACTGCTGTTGGGCAGCACACACACACAGAGTACTTACAAGCAGACACAGTGTGTAGACAGAAAAGGGAGAATGGACGCATTTTGGTGTAAAAAGTCAAGATAAAGGTGAAGTTATAACACTGAAACACCCTCAGGAAGAGCAGCTTTAAGACATGGCTAACTAGCTCGCAGCTAACACACATCCACAGTGTTTCAGCTACTTCTAAATCACTAATCCTGGCCTCCATGGCGACAAATAAAGTAAGTTTTTTACAAGTAGCATTATCACTGGAGGACGAGGAATACCTAAACATGCTTCACTACACACCGTAGGAGGATACAATATCTCACCGCCGTCTAATGTAAAGTATCAAAGAAGAGAAGAATAAGTGATTATTACATTTGAACAAAAGTGTAGATAGAAAATGTTGAAACAGAAAATAAGCAGATTTTAACAGCAAATGAACAAGTAGATTAATAATCAATTTTTGCAGTTTGTCCCTCATAATGTGTACAAAATAATAGGTGTATAAATGACACAATATGTTAATGCATACGTCAGCAGACTAATTAGGAGTCTTTGTTTGTTTACTTATTACTAAAAGACAAGTTGTCTAGTATGTTCACTATTTTATTTGAGGACTAAATGACAATAATAAACATATGTTTCATGTACACTAAGATGTTTTGTTCAAATAAAGCCAATAATGCAATTTTTTGTGGTACCCTTTTTTTAGAAAAGTATCAAAATACATTTTGGTACCGGTACTGTTACGTAAGACGAAGGGGGAAGGAGACGGTACGACAGCAGGAAGTCTAGCTCAACGGGTTTTATTTGAGCTTGATGATTACGTCGGGTGTGTATGCTACTATGTGTGTGGATGCAGGGCTATGTGTAGAAGTTAACCAAATATAAGTTACCAGAGGTTATTGTAAGTGTGTGTTGGTTGTGGCAGCAAAGAAGTCCAGAGGGGCGAAGCAAAAGAGGTTCGTGATCCGAGCGAGGTCCGTGGGGGCAGGAGAGAGGCGTCCAGAAGTCCAGGTCCGAGTGCGGGGGTCGAGGAAGGCAGTCAGAGTCCAGGGGGAAGATCGGCAGGTGAGGCGCACGGCTCACTGCGGAGACACGGAGGTACTGTGGGAACAGGAGATGACAAGGACAAATAAGGACTAGGCACGAGGGAGACAAAGCGAGCAAAAGAGAGGGACACAGGTGAGGAGCCAGAGACGTGAAGCTTACTGAATCAGGGCTTTGTTCCGGCGTGGAGTAGTCAGTGGAGTGAGCCTTTATGCTGCTGCTTCTCGTCAAGACCAGGTGCGTTGATTGATGATTGCCGCCGGCTGTGGAGGCGCGTGGCCGCGGTCTGCGTGGCGTGTGCGGGGGCGTGTCCTGCGGTGCTTGCAGCGTAGCTTCGAGGAGCTCCTGCCGAGGAGGGAGAAGCAGACTGCGCGAGCGCCGTAACAGTGCCCCCCCTCTTATGCGAGGCTCTCGACGAGCGCCGGAGAGCTCCAGGGTTGACCTGATAGAAGTCCTCCAGAAGGGTGGGGTCAGCAAGGTAGGAGGCCGACACCCAGGATCTATCCTCTGGACCATAACCCTCCCAATGTACCAAAAATACCAGGCCCTTACCTTGCCGACGGACCCCAAGGATCTCCTTGACGGTCCAAACTGGGCCACCGTTATCCAGAATTCTAGGAGGGGTAGGGTCAGGGGAAGAGAGTGGAGAACTGGAGACAGGCTTACTCTGGGATACATGGACCACCGGATGTCGCTTCACCGAGGGGGGTAGAGACAGACTAACAGATACTGTTGGATAAGCTCAGAGCAATCGGATTTAACAAAACCTCATGGAGCTGGATGCAATCCTACTTGGAGGGGAGGAAACAGGTGGTAGAGGTGAACGGCACCGTGTCCCCCCCCCCCTCCCCTCTCAGTGAGCTGTGGAGTCCCCCAAGGCAGTATATTAGGACCTTTACTGTTCCTGGTATACATAAACGACATGTCATCGGCATGCGACTGTGAATTGTTTTTGTTTGCGGATGACTCTGCCCTGCTGGTATCCGACAAGGACAAGTCACAGGTGGAGAAAATCCTCAGTGCTGAGCTCAGTAGAACTTGCACCTGGCTCGCTGACAACAAGCTATCCATACACTTGGGTAAAACGGAATCCATCATTTTTGGGTCCCACATCAACCTTAAGAAAGTCAATGACTTCACTATAAAAGTGGGTGACGTTGTTCTCACCAGGAAAGATGAGGTCACCTACCTAGGTTCCATTCTAGAGGCTAACCTTTCCTGTGATAAAATGGCAACCAAGGTAATCAAAAAGGTTAACCAACGAACAAGATTTCTCTACAGAATCTCCTCTCTGGTCAACAAAAGCACCATGAGGATTCTGGCGGGAACTCTCGTTCAACCCTTTTTCGATTACGCATGCACCTCCTGGTACCCTAGCACCTCCAAAACCCTCAAATCTAAACTCCAAACATCCCAGAACACGCTAGTCAGGTTACTTCTAGACCTCCACCCCAGAGCCCACCTCACTCCCACCCACTTCTCCAAAGTGGGCTGGCTCAAAGTGGAGGACACAGTTAAACTACTTGCACTGAGCCTAGTCTATAAAATCCCCTACACCTCCCTGATACCGAAGTACATATCAAACTACTTCCTTAACGTAAATGACCGCCATAACCACAACACCAGGGGGAGCTCCACTAACCACGTTAAACCCAGATTCCGAACGAACAAAGGTCTTAACTCATTCTCTTTCTATGCCACATCAATGTGGAATGCACTCCCAACAGGTATAAAAGAAAGGGCATCTCTATCCTCCTTCAAAACCGCAATAAAAGTTCACCTCCAGGCAGCTACAACCCTAAACTAACACCCTCCCCGGATTGCTAATAATTAAATGTAAACAATCAAATGCAGATACTTTTTCTCTCTCTCTCTCTCTCTCTCTCTCTATGTCCACTACTTGCTGTCCATATCCTACCCCCACCCCCCCCCTCCACACCCCTGATTGTAAATAATGTAAATAATTAAATGTGATTATCTTGTGTGATGACTGTATTATGATGATAGTATATATCTGATGGTATATATGTGTATCATGAATCAATTTAAGTGGACCCCGACTTAAACAAGTTGAAAAAATTATTCGGGTGTTACCATTTAGTGGTCAATTGTACGGAATATTTTCTTCACTGTGCAACCTACTAATAAAAGTCTCAATCAATCAATGGAATAAACATTTGAACAAAAGGGTTATAGGAACAATGGTAAATGGGTTATACTTGTATAGCGCTTTTTTACCTTCAAGGTACTCAAAGGGCTTTGACACTATTTCCACATTCACCCATTCACACACACATTCACACACTGATGGCGGGAGCTGCCATGCAAGGCAATAACCACGACTCATCAGGAGCAAGGGTGAAGTGTCTTGCCCAAGGACACAACGGACGTGACGAGGTTGGTAGAAGGTGGGGATCGAACCAGGAACCCTCAGGTTGCTGGCACGGCCACTCTCCCAACCGCGCCGATCCCTTTCAGTGTTTTATGCAACTGACTCTGACTTTGTCTTACCTCTCTATTTTTGGAGGTAAAGCTCTGGAACTTTTGAAGTGGTCTTGTCATCGTCGTCCGGACAGAAGGGCGACACGGCAGTGCGGCTGGATCAAAAGAGACGTCGGAGACGCTTTACTGAAGCAAAAGTTGCTTTATTACCAGCGAGCGTCATTTACACAGGACTGCAGTTCCTGGGAGGAGGTGAGGTCAAATATGGAGGACTCCTCTCCCGGAGAAGCCAAACCATCCTTTTATATATTCCTTCTTTCACTGTCTGGGTGTGCGCTAAAGCTAAACAGTACCACCTGACCACGAAAGGAGATGTTGGTGTGTAAGTGTCTGGAAAAAACTGCTTTTGAGGTTGGCGTTTGAGCTAGACAGGTAGTCTCCTTTCAAGGATATGGTTGTCACTTTTGCATTCCCAAGTCCCAATTAGGGCCTCTTTTCCTACGAGAAGTGATCCAATTCACCTGCGAATATCAAATTAAGGGGCCTTATCTTCTCATGTGCTCAAACTGAAATACCACTGTTTACTCAAACCTGATGCTTTGCTTTCTCCCACATGAATATGAACATTCACCAAGTGTAGAACATGATATGAGTTCATTAATACACTTCATTTTACATACTCAGGAGTTTGCACTTAACCTGCTCTCTGGAATATTCCCCCGGTGACTGTGTGGGTTTTGTGTAAACATGTTGATACACATTGTTACAAACTGAGAGGAACATCAACCTCTCATAAATATTGTCTGGTTTTTATGAACAACATAAAACAATCAGTGCATCATCCTCACATGACAATTCATCTTCCTATAGACAATCTATTGAAGAATAGTGTTAATAATAAATATAAAGTTAGTAAAGATGTGAGAGTAAGAAGTAAACAAACCTGTTCTGTGTAACACAACTTGATGTTGTCGCTCCTTCTCCTCTTTTGTTGGACAAAGTTCCTCCTCGTACTCTGCTATGGTTCTTTCGCACATTTTCACACAATCACAACACTTTACACTCACACTTGATCTCTGCTTAGCGATGTGTTTTCATCACTTCTTTGTTAGCAGCTAACAAGCTAAGCTAACTAGCAAGCAAAACTAGCTGGAGAAGCATCAAAGTGCACTCAGACTAAAATAACCGGATGCAAACAGTTATTAACAATGTTTACTCTATTTAATAGAGTCTAATAAACAACATATATGTGTACAAGGATGCACAGATTAAAGAACACTGAACTGCAGGGTTGGGACTAACGCGTTACTGTAACGTCGTTATTTTTGGCGGTAACTAGTAGTCTAACGCGTTATTTTTTTATATTCGGTAACTCAGTTACCGTTACTACATGATGCATTACTGCGTTATTTTTCTTTATTTTTTATGTAGTATCGGCTAGAAACTGAGAAGATCTAAGTGTGTTTTTCTGGTGAGCTGCAGAAGAGGCGCGGGAGAAGAGGCACGCTGTGTGTGCGTGTGTGTGTGTGGGGAGGGGGGGGGGCGGGGGGGGGGGGCGGGGGACGTCTCTGTGTTTACTAACAAGACATCATTGCGGAGCCAAAGTCGAGTTTCTTAACATGGAGATATTCTCACTACTTTTCTTTTGTCGAGCACAGAGAAAAGAACATTTTAGTTAAATGTAAGTTGTGTCTTGGATCAAAGATCCCATCTACTGCCCAAAACAGCAATTCAAATCCGCTGAAACAGCTACAAAAGCAACATGCTTCAACAAAGCTAGTAAAGAGAGACACACTTCACCTCCAACACCATCAAAGCAACAGCGGCTGGATTTTAACGGAGGGACTGCTAGCCAGGACAACATTGATAGAGACATTGCAGCGTATATGCTAGAAGACATGCAGGCTATTTCTACAGTGGAGTCACCCGCTTTCAAGCAGCTAATTAGCATGATATCGGGCGTCAAACAGCAAATGGCACGGAAATCATGTTCCATGTACCTGGACACAGTGGACAGTGAGTACATAAAAATGGAAAGCATGCTAAAAAAGACACTCCAAACACTGCCTCTGAAATAAAGTAACTAGTAACTGTAACTAGTTACTGGTTTTCAGTAACTAACCTAACACTGGGTGTCAAACTATATGTATATATATATATATGTAT
>NC_084752.1:40932646-41182646 GCF_033978785.1 Entelurus aequoreus | reverse complement strand
TATATATATACATATATATATATATATACACATATATATATATATCTGGTGGGGCTTACCTCTACGCATAGCAAGGGCTCTGAAACCACACTCCTGGACAAGGGATGGACCTTGTTCACTTCTGGAGTTGCTCAGGGCGTGAGGGCACAGGCGGGTGTGGGGATACTCACGAGTCCCCGGCTGAGTGCCTGTACGTTGGAGTTCACCCCAGTGGACAAGAGGGTCGCCTCCCTTCGCCTTAGGGTTGGAGGGGGGAAAACTCTGACTGTTGTTTGTGCATACGCACCAAACAGGAGTTCAGAGTATTCAGCCTTCTTGGATACCTTGCATGGGGTCCTGTATGGGGCACCGGCAGGGGATTCCATAGTCTTGCTGGGGGACTTCAACGCGCACGTGGACAATGACAGTGATACTTGGACTGGCGTGATTGGGAGGAACGGTCTCCCTGATCTGAACCTGAGTGGTGGATTGTTATTGGACTTCTGTGCTAGTCACGGACTTGCGATAACAAACACCATGTTCAAGCATAAGGATGCTCATAGGTGTACCTGGTACCAGAGCACCCTAGGCCAAAGATCAATGATCGATTTTGTAATCGTATCAGCTGATCTGAGGCCGTATGTTTTGGACACTCGGGTGAAGAGAGGGGCTGAACTGTCAACTGATCACCATCTGGTGGTGAGTTGGGTTAGATGGCGGGGGAAACCTCTGGACAGACCTGGCAAACCCAAGCGTGTAGTGCGGGTGAACTGGGAACGTTTGGAGGAGTCCTCTGTCCGGAAGGACTTCAACTCCCACCTCCGGCGGGACTTCTCTGCCATCCCTGTGGAGGTTGGGGACATTGAACAGGAATGGGCAGTGTTCAAAGCCTCTATTGCTAAAGCTGCAGCTGCGAGCTGTGGCCAGAAGGTCTTAGGTGCCTCAAGGGGCGGTAACCCTCGAACACCCTGGTGGACAGTGGTGGTCAGGGAAGCCGTCCGACTGAAGAAGGAGTCCTACCGGGGTATGTTATCCCAGGGGACTCCGGAGGCAGTTGCAAGGTACCGACGGGCCCGAAGGGCAGCGGCCGTGGCTGTGGACGAGGCTAAGCAGAGGGTGTGGAGCAGTTCGGGGAATCCATGGAGAAGGACTATCGGGCGGCACCAAAGCTGTTCTGGAAGACCATACGGCACCTCAGAAGGGGGAAGCAGGGAACCATCCAAGCTGTGTACGGCAAGGATGGGACTTTGCTGACTTCAAGTGAGGAAGTCGTAGGGCGTTGGAAAGAGCACTTTGAGGAACTCCTGAACCCAAATACATCAGACACCCCTCCCTGATAGGAGCAGGGCCTGAGGATGATGGGGGATCGACGTCGATCTCTCGGGGTGAAGTCACTGAGGTAGTTAGACAACTCCACAGTGGCAAAGCTCCGGGGGTTGACGAGATCCGTCCAGAAATGCTGAAGGCTCTGGGTGTTGATGGGCTGTCTTGGTTGATACGCCTTTTCAACATTGCGTGGAAGTCTGGGACAGTGCCGAGGGAGTGGCAGACTGGGGTGGTGGTTCCCCTTTTCAAAAAGGGGGACCAGAGGGTGTGTGCTAATTACAGGGGTATCACACTACTCAGCCTCCCTGGGAAAGTTTACGCCAAGGTACTGGAAAGGAGGGTCCGGCCGATAGTCGAACCTCAGATTCAAGAGGAGCAATGTGGATTCCGTCCTGGTCGTGGAACAACTGACCAACTCTTTACGCTTGCGGGAATCCTGGAGAGGGCCTGGGAGTATGCCTATCCAGTCTACATGTGTTTTGTGGATTTGGAGAAGGCGTATGACCGCGTCCCTCGGGAGATCTTGTGGGAGGTGCTGAGGGAGTACGGAGTGAGGGGAACCCTGCTGAGGGCCATCCAATCTCTGTACAACCAAAGCGAGAGTTGTGTCCGGGTGCTTGGATGTAAGTCGGATCCGTTTCCAGTGGGGGTTGGTCTCCGCCAGGGCTGCGCTCTGTCACCTATCCTGTTTGTGATTTTCATGGACAGGATTTCTAGGCGGAGTCGTGGCCATGGCGGAGAGGGTATACGTCTCGGGGGCTAAAGGTTGCGTCACTGCTGTTTGCAGATGATGTGGTCCTGATGGCACCTTCGGTTCGTGACCTTCAGCTCTCACTGGATCGGTTCGCAGCCGAGTGTTCAGCGGCTGGAATGAGGATCAGCATCTCCAAATCTGAGGCCATGGTTCTCAGCAGGAAACCGATGGTTTGTACAGTCCGGGTAGGGGACAGGACTCTGTCCCAGGTGGAGGAGTTTAAGTATCTCGGGTCTTGTTCACGAGTGAGGGAAAGATGGAGAAGGAAATCAGCCGGAGAATCGGAGCAGCTGGGGCAGTATTGCAGTCTCTCTGCCGCACTGTTGTGACGAAACGGGAGCTGAGTCAGAAGGCAAAGCTCTCGGTCTACCGAGCTATCTACATTCCTACTCTCACCTATGGTCATGAAGTGTGGGTAATGACCGAAAGAATAAGATCGCGGATACAAGCGGCCGAGAGTTTCCTCAGAAGGGTGGCTGGCATCTCCCTTAGAGATAGGGTGAGAAGTGCAGTCACCCGAGAGAGACTCGGAGTAGAGCCGCTGCTCCTTCGCTTGGAAAGGAGCCAGCTTAGGTGGTTCGGGCATCTCGTGCGGATGCCTCACGAGCGTCTCCCTAGGGAGGTCCTTGTTGCACGTCCCACTGGGAGGAGGCCCCCCGGCAGGCCAAGGACCAGATGGGGGGATTACATCTCCTCTCTGGCCTGGGAACGCTTCGGGATTCCCCAGGAGGAAGTCGCAAATGTTGCTCTGGAGAGGGAAGTCTGGGGGTCTTTGCTGGAGCTGCTGTCCCCGCGACCCGATTCCGGATAAGCGGTTGAAGATATATATATATGTATATATATATATATATATATATACATATATATATATACATATATATATATGTATATGTATATATATATATATATATATATATATACATATATATATATATATACATATATATATATATACATATATATATATATACATATATATATATATATACATACATATATATATATATATATATATATATATATATATATATATATATATATATATATATATATATATATATATATATATATATATATATACATATATATATATATACATATATATATACATATATATATATATATATATATATATATATATAATTTTTTTCTTTCTCTCATATATATATATATATATATATATATATATATATATATACATATATATATATATATATATATATATGAAAGAAAGAAAAAAATTATATATATATATATATATATATTTGCAAAGATATACTGTATATAGATATATATAACGCACAGGGAAACCTGGTGAGACGGAGGAGAGGCTGGGGCAGGACACAAACCACAGTCCCCAGAATCTCCAGGCACATGATGGAGATGGGGGAAGGAGTAGCATCGCTGGTGTGACGGAGGCAGCAAGGCACCACAGTGAGAGGGACGTCACTCAGGATACCAGACGGCATGGCCAGAACACTTGTGCTGGGGGCGTTCGGAAAGAACGAGTGAACTGGCCAACTGCAGCTGAAAGGAAAGAATGGGATATGTTTGACCGTGATGTCGACCAGGTGCTGGAAGTGGCGATCGCAGGAGACGTGGGAAAGAAGCTCAAGGTCATGTCCTCGATAATCTGGAGTATTGGCGCTGATCGCTTCGGAAAGAAAGAACAAAAAGGCAGAGTAAACATCCAGCCCAAGGAAAACAGACGCCTGAAGGAGATAGCAATCCTTAGAGGAGATCTGCGTAGGCTTAAGGCCTTTCGTGAAGCAACAGCAGATGAGAAACCAGCTCTCACAGAATTGCGAAACGGCCTGAGGGAGCTCATTAAGATCTTGCGACGAGCTGAGTGTCACCGCAGGAACAGGAAGCGGCGGTTGAAGGAAAGGGCGGCCTTCACAAAGAACCCATTCAACTACCTGTCGAAACTCCTGGGTGACAAAAGATCAGGAGAGTTGAAAGCAACAAAGGAAGAGGTGGAGGAGCACCTTCGGCAGGTCCACAGCGATCCCAGGAGGGAGGACACTTTGGAGGAGATGGAGAGGCTCATTAAACCAGCTGAACCAACTATTCCTTTTAAGGCGGAGGAACCAAGCTGGCAAGAAGTCAACAGCTTCCTCAAGAAGGCAAGAGGAAAATCAGCCCCAGGGCCGAACGGCATCTCGTACAATGTTTACAAGCATTGCGAAAGGCTCAGGAAACGACTCGACTTTGAAGACCTACCACATACCAGAGCGATTCCAGAAACTCTTGCGTCAGTACTTTGACAGGTTCAACATGCGATTCACCTGCGGAGAATTCACCACCAACTGGCAGAGACTCGAAGTGGGCATTGTCACTGGCTGCACAATTTCAGTGATTTTATTTTCTGCAGCCATGAACCTTCTTGTCAAGTCGGCAGAGAAGTTAGGTCGAGGCGCAGTCCTTGCAAGCGGAATCCAGATGCTGCCCATTAGAGCGTTCATGGACGACCTTACCGTCACAGCAAGATCAGTGCCAGAAGGAAGATGGATTTTGGAGGACCTGATTGAGCTCACCATTTGGGCAAGGATGGAGTTCAAACCGGCAAAGTCCAGAAACCTAGTTCTGAAGAAAGGGCGTGTTCAGGACCAGTTTCGCTTCAAGATCAGGGAGAACATCATCCCAACTGTCCAAGAGAAACCTGTGAAGTGCTTGGGGAAGTGGTATAGGGCAGACCTCAATGACCGGCTGAGTGTGAGAGAAATGCTTAGCCAAGCAGAAGCCTGGATGACATCCCTCGAAAAGAGCGGCCTGGGGTTACCAACATTGGGTTCTCCCCCGTCTGCTCTGGCCACTCCTGTTTTATGAGGTACCTGTATCCACAGTTGAGAGTCTGGAGAAAAAGTTGAACACCTACTTGAGGAGATGGCTGGGTGTCCCAAGAAGCTTCTGTTCCATTGGACTGTACAGCACAGGAAGCAAGCTACAGCTGCCAATAACATCAGTGGTGGAGGAGTACAAGGCGACAAAAACACGCCAGGCCATGATGCTACGAGACAGCAAAGACGAGCGAGTACGGCAGGCAGGCATTGTCGTCAGGTCAGGCAGAAAGTGGTTAGCCAGCAAAGCACTGAGGAAGGCGGAGGATCGACTGCATCACACGGACATTGTGGGATCAGTAGCCCAGGGAAGACTTGGTCTGGGTTGCTCATCCAGAACAAGATGGAACAAAGCTGACCCAAAGGAGCGGCGAGGCTTGGTGCAGAGGGAGGTCCGAAAGGCTGAGGAGGAAAGCCGGTATGTCAAGGCAGTAGCCATGAAAAAACAGGGCAGCTGGACTAGATGGGAGAGTGTAAAAGACAGATCTCTAACCTGGCAGGACATCTGGAGCATGGAAGGCCACCGGATCAAGTTCCTGCTGTGTTCTACATATTATGTCCTGCCCACCCCATCAAACCTCCATACTTGGGGAATGGTAGAGAGCCCCAGCTGCACACTCTGCGGGAAGATAGCTAACCTGGAGCATGTCCTCTCCTCTTGTCACTGAAGCTTAGCAGATGACAAGTTCCGGTGGCGTCATGACCAGATCCTTGCTCAGCTGGCAGAAGGTGTTGAGCAGGCCAGGAAGAGGACAAGGCAGCTCTCTAATGGGCCACGCTTCATCCACTTCGTCAGGGCAGGTGAAAGCGCAGCAGCAGGAGGGAGGAACAAAGGAGTCCTGGCCACAGCAAACGACTGGGAGATGCGGGCCAACCTGAAGAAGCAGCTCAAATTCCCAGAGGAGATAGCCCACACTACCCTGAGACCTGATATTGTTCTGCGGTCTAGAGGAACCAAACAGGTGGTGCTTATCGAGCTGACAGTACCTTGGGAAGAGAGGATGGAGGAGGCGTACGAACGCAAGCTCAAGAAGTACCAAACCCTCATCCTCGAGAGCCAGCACAATGGATGGAAGGCCTGGAACCTACCGGTGGAGGTGGGCTGTAGAGGCTTTGCGGGGCGGTCGCTCTGGAGAGCACTCGGACTGCTAGGGATCGAGGGGCTGGCTAGGAAGCGGCTGGTAGCCAACACCACTAGAAGGGCAGAGGAAGCATCACGCTGGATTTGGTTACAAAGAAAGGTGCGGTGGCAGAGCCGACCTACTGAAGGACTAGGGACATAGAGTTGGGTGGCATTCAGCGGGGGTAGATCCAGGACGCTGGATCTGCCGTCGAGCCCCTCCGAAGCGTCATGGGCTTAATTCGACGAAACGTTGATGACGGGGGGTGCCCATTTGAGAATCTGCTGATGCCAACCAACTCATGTCCAGTTGAGGTATGCGGTCAAGCTTAGTTTTGGCTCAGGGAGGAGGACGTCCCTGCCATGCAAAGTCCCGCCGGTGCCTTGATGGAAGGAGAGATGAAGAGAGCGAGGGCACAGGCTCACAGATGGTGCAGGGGCGAGTACCTGTAAAGGTGAGCCAGTTGCGATACCCTTATCGTATTTTGCATATATACATATATATATATATGAGAGAAAGAAAAAAATAATATATATATATATATATATATATATATATATATATATATATATATATATATATATATATATATATATATATATATATATATATATATATATATATATATATATATATATATATATTTGCATAGATATACTGTATATAGATATATATAGATATATATAAAAAATATATATACATATATATATATATATATATATATATATATATATATATATATTTGCATATATATATATATATATATATATATATATATATATATATATATATATATATATATATTTGCATAGATATATATATATTTATTTATATGGATATATATATATATGAGAGTAAGAAAAAATATATATATATAGATATTTGCATATATATATATATATATATATATATATATATATATATATATATATATATATATATATATATATATATATATATATATATATATATACATATATATATATATATATATAATCCAATCCACTTTATTTATATGGCACATTTAAACAACAAAAATATTTCCAAAGTACTGCACCACAATATTAAAAACAATATTAAAAACAATATTCAAATATTATCCTTAGATCCACCAATGACTGAATAACAACCAAAAATAAATAAATATAAAAACAATATGAAAATAAATATGATTAAAAACGATTTTAAAGGGTAAAACCAATTAAAACAGTAAGTAGTAATCAAAATTTATAAAAAAAATACAGAGGACCACACAACGCACGTAGTGTTAAAAGCCAAAGAATAAAAGTTGTTCTTAAGACGAGACTTAAAACACTCCACTGTGGGAGCAGTTTGAACATGGAGGGGCAGAGTGTTCCAGAGCTTAGGGACGACCACAGAGAAGGCCCTGTCTCCCCTGGATTTAAGTCTGGTCCTGGGCACCACGAGCTGGAGCTGGCTCTCGGACCTCAGAGCGCGCGCAGGAGTGTAAATTTGGATGAGGTCCGAGATATACTGAGGTGCCAGTCCATGTAAAGCTTTAAAAACAAACTGCAAGGTTTTAAAATCAATTCTAAAATGAACAGGGAGCCAGTGCAAACTCTGAAGAATTGGGGTTATATGCTGGCGTTTCCTGGCCCCTGTTAAAAGTCGTGCTGCCGCGTTCTGGACTAACTGCAACCGGGAGAGAGCTTTTTGGCTAATGCCAGCATAAAGTGCATTGCAGTAGTCCAGGCCACTTGAAATAAAAGCATGCACCGTACTTGTTCAAAAAGGTTAAAAGATAAAAACGGTTTTATCTTTACTAAAAGACGAAGATGATAAAAACATGATTTTAAAATGCCATTGACTTGTTTGTCAAGTTTAAAATGGCTGTCTATGGTGATGCCAAGGCTGCTGACTTTGGGACGCACATAATTTTGCAATGGTCCCAAGTCAGTGAGGGTTGGACTAAAAACTGACATTTCCGTTTTTCCCTCATTCATTATTAAAACATTCTGGGCTAACCAAGCCTTGACATCGCATAGACAGTTGAGAAGGGGTGTCAGGGGGCCGTGCATGGCCTTTTGAAATTGGCATATACATTTGTCAATCATCTGCTTAAAAGTTTAATATATATATAAATATAATGCCAAAGGAAATTTAAAAAGAACATGAAAACCTCCCACAATCTAAAATACATTATAAAAACGATTAGTATCAAAGGCAAATAAATATCATAAGTGTAATATTTATTTTGTTTCTTTTTTTTCTTTCCTTATGCTACTGTTGTTTCAATACATTGTTAAATATTTGAATATGTTTACGAAAATAAGTGGACAAGTTTACTTTTATTTTCAGAATAAGTAAATAGTATATAAAATAGTTTTACCGGGGGTGGGAGCTGGTTGTACTTATTTCTCTCGCGAGATCTGGAAAAGAGCTGGTTACTTGTTTCTCTCGCGAGATCTGGAAAAGAGCTGGTTACTTTTTTCTCTCGCGAGATCTGACAAGACTGCGCGCGAACCAAACACGGCGAGGATAAAGCAAGATGGCGTCTTACGGTGAGGACGTTATTGCAGTGGTCACAGTTCAGTGTTCCTAATCTGTGCGTCCATGTACACATATATGTCCTTTATTACACTCTATTAATTAATAACTGTTTGTATATTAGTCTGAGCGCACTTTGATGCTTCTCCAGTTAGCTTAGCTTGCTAGTTAGCTTAGCTTGTTAGCTGCTAACAAAGAGAGGCGGAAGTGATGAAAACACATCGCTAAGCAGAGATCAAGTGTGAGTGTAAAGTGTTGTGATTGTGTGAAAATGTGCGAAAGAACCATAGCAGAGTACGAGGAGGAACTTTGTCCAACAAAAGAGGAGAAGGATCAAAAACATCAAGTTGTGTTACACAGAACAGGTTTGTTTACTTCTTACTCTCACATCTTTACTAACTTTATATTTATTATTAACACTATTCTTCAATAGATTGTCTATAGGAAGATGATTTGTCATGTGAGGATGATGCACTGATTGTTTTATGTTGTTCATAAAAACCAGACAATATTTATGAGAGGTTGATGTTCCTCTCAGTTTGTAACAATGTGTATCAACATGTTTACACAAAACTCACACAGTCACCGGGGGAATATTCCAGAGAGCAAACTCCTGAGTAAGTAAAGCTCGAGAGTTTGACCTCCAAAAATAAGACGTAAGACAAAGTCTTGGTAACTGACGCTGTAAACCTAGCCTGCTAGCTGGCAGGTTTGACACGTTATTTATGTGTGTAAAAGCTACACTGACTTTGTATTTCCTTCATATTGGTGCAGCCATTAACCTACTACAACACCTACTACATCCACCTACTCAGTGGCCTAGTGGTTAGAGTGTCCACCCTGAGATGGGTAGATTGTGACTTCAAACCCCGACTGAGTCACACCAAAGACTATAAAAATGGGACCCATGACTTCCCTGCTTGGCACTCAGCATCAAGGGTTGGAATTGGGGTTTAAATCACCGAAAAAATGATTCCCGGGCGCGGCCACCGCTGCTGCTCACTGTTCCCCTCACCTCCCAGGGGGTGATCAAGGGTGATGGGTCAAATGCAGAGAATAATCTGGCCACACCTAGTGTGTGTGTGACAATCATTGCTACTTTAACTTTTTAATGTGGCAGTGATTGTGGAAAAAACAAAGCCTGATCTAAAGATGACATCTTGATCTCATACCATCTCAAACCAATTGGCCGTTCATTATTAAGTGAAATGTCTTAAAGTCGCTTAAATTTGTCTTTAACCAAGCAACACTATGTTTTATCCAGTTACTCGATTAATCGAAAACATTTCCAGTAGAACACTTGATTAAAAACATTTTCAATAGCCACAGCCCTATATTTCATGTACGATTTAATATTTAGCATGTAGGAGTTAAAATGTGTTTTGTTTGTGTCCTGTAGACATCCATCAGCTGATTGGACACCAAAAAGAATGTCTCCCTCATCTGCAGGGGGACAGTTTCACTTTAGAGGATCCACAGCCCTCACATTTGAAAGGGGACGAGGAGGATCGACAGCCCCCTTATTTTAAAGAGGAAGAGGAGGGAGAGTGTCCTGTAGGGCAGGAGGAGGAGGATGTCAGCAAGTTTCCACTGACTGTTGTCTCTGTGAAGACTGAAGAGCATGAAGACAAAGCACCTGAGTCCTCACAGCTTCATCACAGTCCAAGTAAGCACAACATCCACATATCATCTAATACAATGTTTGTGACACATGTTCATCCGGGGGCCACATTTATGACTAAAGATGGAGATATACTTGCTTTTTAACACCACCATTTAAAAATGAATGCTCATCAATCATCAACAATGTAATTGCTGGGGTGTAACCATGTGACCTAGAGGCCGTCCTCCTTACCTCACGTGGTCAAATGAAGGCAAACATTCAATATGGCTACTGTTTATTTACCTTTAGCAGCACATATGTCAGCATATTTCAAAGGTTTAGTGGTGAAGATTAGGGATGTATACCAAATACCATTTTTTTGTAGTACTGGTTCCTAATTATGTCGTCCATGAGGACTGTGAAGATTCTGGACTAACGACACAACTATTTGTATTTTTAATTCCAGCTGACTGACGTAACTATGACACATTGTCACATTGAGTTCAGCTGCCGCTGCTACACATTAAAATCAGCTTTGAATAATGACTAATAAGGAAGCAACAACACACAAAAGTGTGATGTGTGTGTTATTGACAAGAAGATGACATAACTGCATTTCACCTTGCACTGCACACATAGTTGACTTCTTTAAGACTTGAAATAAACAGCTGTTGATAAAAGACTTCCCTGCTCTGAGATGTTACAGAACATCATGTTGGAGGTGTTCAACCTCTTGTGCTAATAGGAATGCTATTTAAAATGCCTTTTTTACACTTTTTTATTTCCACAAATTACATGTAGTACTGATAAGAGTACCGATGAATACCGCTAATACACCGATCCCACCTACAACGTTCTTCTTTGCAGTCTCCATTGTTCATTAAACAAATTGCAAATGATTCACCAACACAGATGTCCAGAATACTGTGGAATTATGAAATGAAAACAGAGCTTTTTGTATAGGATTCTACGGGCTCCGAATACTTCCCTTGCCCTCCTGACGTCACATGCATACGTCAGCATAATAAAAAGTTTTCAACCGGAAGTGTGGCGGGAAATTTAAAATTGCACTTTATAAGTTAATCCGGCCGTATTGGCATGTGTTGCAATGTTAAGATTTCATCATTGATATATAAACTATCATACTGCGTGGTCGCTAGTAGTGGCTTTCAGTAGGCCTTTAATAATCCCAGAGGGGAAATTAAGATTTTCCGCACAATCCCATTCAAGAGCAGACAAACATTACAGGGAGACAGAACAGGATCGCTGACGGGTCTGCCAACTTCCGGCACCCCTTACAAAAAAGGTGAGAAACAGGTAAATGCTGGGGAGGGGGGAGGAGGGCTGAGAAAAAAAATTCAGTCTCAGCCTGGGCCCCTGGAGAGGGGGTCCAGACTGAGGCCAAAGAGAAAAACAAACTCATAGCCATAGCACACATAAACATGAGAGTAAGAGGAAAACATCAAAGAACACAAAGGACATTAAAGACATTAAAAGAACAGTCACTTCTACACACAGCCACAAAAGTAAAACAACAACAACAACAAAAACATATACACTGTGGTGGCCTCTGCGGTGTTATAAATAATGATAAATGGGTTATACTTGTATAGCGCTTTTCTACCTTCAAGGTACTCAAAGCGCTTTGACAGTATTTCCACATTCACCCATTCACACACCCATTCACACACTGATGGCGGGAACTGCCATGCAAGGCGCTAACCAGCAGCCATCAGGAGCAAGGGTGAAGTGTCTTGCCAAAGGACACAACGGACGTGACTAGGATGGTAGAGCCATCGTCTGCTGGGGTGGGGGGAGCATGGCTAGAGACAGGAGCAGACCCAACAAAGCAACCAAGGGAGCCGACTCCACCCTTGGCCGCCCACCAACTCTCGGCCAGTGTCCAGTCTGCACGCATGAGCGAGGATACGTCCAAGGAGACCGAGGTGTCCGATACCTGCTCATTCAGCCAAGACACTGTGAAGCTTGTCCGTCCCGGCTCTCAGCACCAGCTCCAGTCCTGTCTCTTCATCCACATCTCCTCCAGTCTCTCCAAACTCTGCAGTCCTGTCTCTTCATCCACATCTCCTCCAGTCTCTCCAAACTCTGCAGTCCTGTCTCTTCATCCACATCTCCTCCAGTCTCTCTAAACTCTGCAGTCCTGTCTCTTCATCCACATCTCCTCCAGTCTCTCTAAACTCTGCAGTCCTGTCTCTTCATCCACATCTCCTCCAGTCTCTCTAAACTCTGCAGTCCTGTCTCTTCATCCACATCTCCTCCAGTCTCTCTAAACTCTGCAGTCCTGTCTCTTCATCCACATCTCCTCCAGTCTCTCTAAACTCTGCAGTCCTGTCTCTTCATCCACATCTCCTCCAGTCTCTTTAAACGGACTCTGGTGTGGCAGAGACCCAGCAGCTGGTCTCCATGGCCAAAAGGCTCCCGGGAGGCAGATCCAGAAGTTCACAAAAAAAGCACCGCAGAAGTCACCAAAGTGCCACCCCTTGTCACACGGTCCCAAAGGGTCCCCAACCAAAAGGCAAAAAACCCCACATGAAAACAAGAAGGAAACATCCGGAACACAAAAGGATGACACAAGAGCACAGAGCTCCTGCCACCAGCAGCCACTACAGCGGCGCCATCTTGAAGGGAAAAAAACCGGGGATGGAAATTTGACCCGGTTATCTTCTCCAAGTCACGACGCTGACATTGTCTTTGTGACAGCACGCTTGCTCCCTCAAGTGACGGCGTGATAAGAGCGCACCGTCACAATAAACAAAACAAAACACAGGCGGAGAGCGATAATCCATTAAAAAAAAACAATCAAACTGGAGTTTTGACCCGGAGAAGGCAGGTCTGTTAAAAAAACAAAAACTCTGCATCCCAGGGACGCGCGGACTTACGGAAATACACGTCCTTTTTGATTTCAATGCGTAAAAAGACATAAAAAGTGTGTTGACGCCAACACTGGTTATTAATGTGATTATCACACAGCAGTCATTTCCATTAGACAATATTCAAATATAGGTGGTAGTGTTGTAACCATACCAATATTTTGGTACTGCTACTAAAATTATGTTGGTACTTTTCTAAATAAAGGGGACCACAGAAATTGCATTATTGGCTTTATTTTAACAAAAAAACTTAGGGTACATGAAACATTTGTTTATTATTGACCCTTCTGTTCCACTGAATTTCTCTTCTGTTTTCCATCAGTTTGAGCCGGTGTCCTTTTCTTTTTGAAATGACACAGTTAGTCATATGAAGCCCTCTGGTTCTCCTGCAGACTCCCTCCCACCTCACCTGTTTAAGGAGGTACTTGCTACTATTGGATCAAGTGTCCTTAACATTATCAATAGTAGCCTCTCTTCTGGAATAGTTCCAGTAGAGTTTAAACATGCAGTGGTACAACCTTTACTTAAAAAACCAAGCCTCAACCCCTCTCTCCTCTCTAACCTTAGACCTATCTCTAATCTTCCATACATTTCTAAAATATTAGAGAAGGTTGTCTACAGTCAGTTGTTGCCCTTCTTAGAGGATAATGCTATCACTGAGCTGTTCCAGTCCGGTTTTAAAGCCCTCCACAGCACAGAGTCAGCGCTTCTAAAAGTTTTTAACGATATCCTCCTGTCAACTGATTCTGGTAAATATGTTGTCCTGGTGCTTTTAGATCTGTCTGCTGCTTTCGACACCGTCGACCACGCCACCTTAATCACTCGTCTTGAGAACTGTGTGGGCATTAAGGGCGATGCCCTCAACTGGTTCCGGTCGTACTTAACCGACAGGAGTTTTTGTGTAAAAATAGACAGTTTTATGTCTTCCACAGCTCCTTTACCACATGGGGCTTAATCCTTGCCCCAATCTTATTTGCGCTTTACCTTCTCCCCCTTGGTTCTATTTTTAGGAAATACGATATTGCATTTCATTTTTATGCCGATGGTTGCCAGATTTATTTTCCCATGGCACAAAATAACACGGTTCAACGTCTTATAGACTGCCTGCACGATATCAAAGCCTGGCTTTCAGCTAACTTCCTGAGCCTAAATGAAGACAAAACAGAAGTTATGTTGTTCGGTCCAAGTCGCTCCCCCTCCCCCAACGTTGACCTCGGCACTCTGACCCCATATCTCAGCGACTGTGTCACAAACCTGGGGGTAAAGTGCGACTCAGATTTTAAATTCGAAAAACAAATCAGCAGCGTCGTACAAAAAAGCTTTTATCAACTACGCCAAATAGCGAAAGTGAAACCGCTTCTATCAGGACATGATCTCGAGAAATTAATCCACACCTTTATCTCGACTCGTTTAGACTACTGCAATGCCTTGTATGTAGGCATTAGCCAGGCCTCCCTCGCCCGCCTGCAGCTCGTGCAGAACTCTGCTGCTCGTCTGCTAACACAGACCCGCAGACGTGAGCACATCACCCCTATATTAGCGTCCCTTCACTGGCTCCCTGTGTGTTACAGAATCAATTTTAAACTCCTTTTATTTGTTTTTAAATGTCTAAACAACCTCGCGCCAACATATCTCTCCGACCTCCTTCAGCCTTACTGCCCCACCTGATCCCTAAGATCAGCCGATCAGCTGCTACTGACGGTCCCGGACACAAGGCTGAAGCTTAGAGGTGACAGAGCTTTCGCTGCTGCTGCTCCCAAGCTCTGGAACGACCTACCTCTGAGTGTCAGACAAGCCTCCTCTCTTCCTGTTTTTAAATCTCTCTTAAAAACATACTTTTATTCCATGGCTTTTAACACTGAGTGATATCCATCCTGCAATGGCGGCCCATAATACACCTGCTGTCAACCTGTTTTGATGTTTTTATATTTTATTTATTTATTTTTTATCGTGTTCTGTTTGTGTTGTGTTTGCTCGGTTCTCATATTATTTTTAACCTGTCCATTGTACAGCACTTTGGCTACCCCTGTGGTGAATTTTAAATGGGCTTTATAAATAAAGTTGATTTGATTTGATTTGATTGCAGTTAAGTCCTTAAATAAAATAGTGAACATACTAGACAACTTGTCTTTTAGTAGTAAGTAAACAAACAAAGACTCCTAATTAGTCTGCTGACGTATGCACTAACATATTGTGTCATTTACACACCTATTATTTTGTACACATAATTAAGGACAAGTGGTAGAAAATGAATTATTAATCTACTTGTTCATTAATTGTTAATATCTGCTTACTTTCTCTTTTAACATGTTCTGTCTACACTTCTGTTAAAATGTAATAATCACTTATTCTTCTCTTCTTTGATACTTTACATTAGTTTTTGGATGATACCACAAATTTGGCTATCAATCCGATACCAAGTCGTTACAGGATCATACATTGGTCATCTTCAAAGTCCTCATGTGTCCAGGGACATATTTCCTGACTTTATAAAGATAATATACAAAACGGGCCCAGAGCATAATACTACCACCACCATGCATGACGGTAGGTATGGTATTCCTGGGCTTAAAGGCCTCACCTTTTCTCCTCCAAACATATTGCTGGGTATTGTGGCCAAACAGCTCCATTTGTATTTCATCTGACATCACATGGACAAAGATAAGACCTTCTGGAGGAAAGTTATGTGGTCAGATGAAACAAAAATGTATATATATATATATATATATATATATATATATATATATATATATATATATATATATATATATATATATATATGTATATAAATATTCATATCTGTTTTTTTATTCATTAATTATATATACCAACTTGTCAGCTTTTTGTCATTACATGATGCCTTTAGTTCTATTTTTACATTTTGACAGAGGGAAGTATTTTAAAAAAAATGTATTTATGTTTTTAAGTGATGTACATGTATGTGTACATGTAGATGATGTACCGGGACAGATCCATTAAGAGTTTGAACAGAAATATGTCCCATAGGAATTAACTATACACAATAAAACATTAACAAAATGATGTGTCACATGAATGGTTTTCGAAGTAACACTTTTGTGACATGAAAAAAACACAACAAATGTAAATAAATCATGGCGTTTACTTTTTGATATTAATATAAAAGTCAAAGCAGTTTGGCTAATGAAGATGAAGTCTCATAAACAAGCTTTGTTCTTGTCCAACAACGCCTCCTTGTAGTTCAGTGCAACACTTTGGCCAACAAAAATAAAGACTAGTGACACCTCTCACATCGAATACACAATCTTCACAGCCAGCGTTCAATTCAATGAGATGACAAAACATTTGAGCTAGTATTGATGTTAATTGAACACTGATACAGTTTGCAGTTAAATAAAGGAGAAGTGAACATCCCAGCAGGAAAGGTGTAAAACAGTACTTGCAACGCGGTGCCTCCCTGTTTAAAGTGTCACCTTTTATTGTTAGTTTTGAAGCCCAAATACCTCCATATTGTACTTCACACCCTCTTTATTAACCTGTAGAATTGTAGTTTTCTGCCTTTCTTCCTCTTCAAGATGTTATTGCTTGTGTGCACTTTGTGTGTGCGCCTCGACCCTGTAGTCACTCGGGTGAAAGAGCGGAAGCGGTGCTTTTCAAAGGTGGTATCGTACCGATTTCTATTGATTGTAATGTATATAATGTAATGTATTGTGGCCAAACAGCTCCATTTTTGTTTCATCTGACATCACATGGACAAAGATAAGACCTTCTGGAAGAAAGTTCTGTGGTCAGATCAAATAAAAATGGAGCTGTTTGGCCACAATACCCAGTGTAGATGAACTACGGTCAAAGTATTGGACAGGACGTCGAAATGTGTAATAAAGTTGTACTTTATATAAGAAAAAAATGGGGATACAAACGGTACAAAACGATCCTTATATCTTGTTATCTGTCATTCATTCATCACCCGCAGGCTCGTAATTCTCAATCTCAACAACCACAATGCACCTGCTCCCGGTCTTTTCTAACATCCGGTTTGCCGCAATGCATTGTGGAACATGCAGTCTTTTAGTTAACCCTTTGTTAGGCTATTGAGTAGAAACAACTCAATTCAGTGTCAGTGTTTCTCAAATAATCAATATCAAATACATGTATAATTCAAATCAATTCCCTTTTAACTATTTTTAGCTGTAAATATTAATAGATCAATTTATCAGCAATTAAATCAAACATGCAAATTATGAATGATCATCACACATGAACTATATAACCCATAAGTTACAACACCCAGCAATGTGTTTGGAGGAAAAAAGGTGAGGCCTTTAATCCCAGGAACACCATACCTACCATCAAGCATGGTGGTGGTAGTATTATGCTCTCTGCCTGTTTTGCTGCCAATGGAACTGCTACTTTAAATGGGACAATGAAAAAGGAGGATCAGCTCCAAATTGTTCAGGACAAGCTAAAATCATCAGCCCGGAGGTTGGGTCTTGGGCGCAGTTGGGTGTTCCAACAGGAACATTTGCTCACATTTTCAGTAGAGCCATAATAAATTCATAAAAGAAGCAAACTTCATGAATGTTTTTAGTGAGCAACAAGTATGTGCTCCAATCACTACATCACAAAAATATAAGAGTTGTAGAAATGATTGGACACTCAAGACAGCCATGACATGATGTTCTTTACAAGTGTATGTATACTTTTGATCACGACTGTATATATGCATGTGTATATGTATATATATCCATCCATCCATCCATTTTCTACCGCTTATCCCTTTCGGAGTGGCGGGGGGTGCTGGAGCCTATTTCAGCTACAATGGGGTGGAAGGCGGGGTATGTACAGTATAAATATATATATATATATACTGTATATTTATGTATATATATATTTATGTATATATGTTATATGTATGTATATATATATATACTGTATATTTAGGGGACGGCGTGGCGAAGTTGGGAGAGTGGGCGTTACTGGTTCAATCCCCACCTTCTACCATCCTAGTCACGTCCGTTGTGTCCTTGAGCAAGACACTTCACCCTTGCTCCTGATGTGTGTGAATGTGGAAAATAGTGTCAAAGTGCTTTGAGTTCCTCAAAAAGGTAGAAAGGTGCTATAAAAGTATGACCCATTTACCATTTATGTATATATGTTGAGTTTAACCGTCCAGTTGTGATTGATTGAATGCCCTGAGAATTATACTGGACATTCTTTTGTAATTGCCACAAAATAACGTGTAGTATTTTGTTAATTCCTTGCCAAAAATATTTTTATTTTATAGATGTTTTCAAAGCAGAATATTGTCCTTAGGGCCCTCTGGCACCTCATGGGGGACCCGTCAAATCTGTGCCTCTTAAAGGCCTACTGAAATGAATTTTTTTTATTTAAACGGGGATAGCAGATCTTTTCTATGTGTCATACTTGATCATTTCGCGATATTGCCATATTTTTGCTGAAAGGATTTAGTATAGAACAACGACGATAAAGATTGCAACTTTTGGTATCTGATAAAAAAAAGGCTTGCCCCTACCGGAAGTAGCGTGACGTAGTCAATTGAACATATACGCAAAGTTCCCTATTGTTTACAATGATGGCCGCATGAAGTGAGAGAGATTCGGACCGAGAAAGCGACAATTTCCCCATTAATTTGAGCGAGTATGAAAGATTTGTGGATGAGTAAAGTGCAAGTGAAGGACTAGTGGGGAGTTGAAGCTATTCAGATAGGGAAGATGCTGTGAGAGCCGGGGGTGACCTGATATTCAGCTGGGAATGACTACAACAGTAAATAAACACAAGACATATATATACTCTATTAGCCACAACACAACCAGGCTTATATTTAACATGCCACAAATTAATCCTGCATAATAACACCTGCGTGTTTGTTATGCTAGCTCCTAGCTCCTCTGCTAGCTCCTAGCTCCATAGAACACGCCAATACAATTCAAACACCTGATCAACACACACAATCACTCAGCCCAAAAGACCGTTTACCTAACCCAAGGTTCATAAAGCTTATATATTTTTTAAAAGTTACGTACGTGACGCGCACATACGGTCAAGTTATCGAATGTTTAGCAGCCAAGGCTGCATACTCACGGTACCTGATATTCAGCTGGGAATGACTACAACAGTAAATAAACACAAGACATATATATACTCTATTAGCCACAACACAACCAGGCTTATATTTAATATGCCACAAATTAATCCTGCATAATAACACCTGCGTGTTTGTTATGCTAGCTCCTAGCTCCTCTGCTAGCTCCTAGCTCCATAGAACACGCCAATACAATTCAAACACCTGATCAACACACACAATCACTCAGCCCAAAAGACCGTTCACCTAACCCAAGGTTCATAAAGCTTATATATTTTTAAAAAGTTACGTACGTGACGCGCACGTACGGTACGGTACGTGTTTGTTATGCTAGCTCCTAGCTCCTCTGCTAGCTCCTAGCTCCATAGAACACGCCAATACAATTCAAACACCTGCACAACACACACAATCACTCAGCCCAAAAGACCGTTCACCTAACCCAAGGTTCATAAAGCTTATATATTTTTAAAAAAGTTACGTACATACGCAAAAAAAAGCCAAAGCTGCATACTCACAGTAGCACGTCTGCGTCTTTGTCATCCAAATCAAAGTAATCCTGGTAAGAGTCTGTGTTGTCCCAGTTCTCTACAGGCGTCTGTGTATCCAAGTCAAAAGTCCTCCTGGTTAGAGTCTCTGTTATCCGAGTTCTTCCATCTTGACTGCATCTTTCGGGAATGTAAACAAAGAAGCGCCGGCTGTGTACTGTTGTTGCTGACTACGTTCGAAAAATACGTCCATTTCGCACCGACAACTTTCTTCTTTGCTTGCTCGGCTTCCTTCTCCATAATGCAATGAACATGATTGCAACAGATTCACGAACACAGATGTCCAGAATACTGTGGAATTATGAAATGAAAACAGAGCTTTTTCGTATTGGCTT
The DNA here is from genome assembly GCF_033978785.1 of Entelurus aequoreus. Taxonomy (NCBI): domain Eukaryota; kingdom Metazoa; phylum Chordata; class Actinopteri; order Syngnathiformes; family Syngnathidae; genus Entelurus; species Entelurus aequoreus. The sequence goes on along the minus strand of NC_084752.1, from coordinate 41,162,662 downwards.
CAATGTGGAAGGCATACCCGTGTTCGCCGGTCTACGTCACGCGCATACGTCATCCTCAGAGGCGTTTCGAACCGGAAGTTTAGCGGCAAATTTAAAATGTCACTTTATAAGTTAACCCGGCCGTATTGGCATGTGTTATAATGTTAAGATTTCATCATTGATATATAAACTATCAGACTGCGTGGTCGCTAGTAGTGGCTTTCAGTAGGCCTTTAAGAGCTCACTGTTGGCTTTGTACGCTCATGTTACTTCTCAACTAGTCAAAGTTGATGCTAATCGACCTGTTTCTTCTCCTTTTTACTGAATGTGAAAGCAAAAGTGAGTCCACAAATAACCGAATCGTAAAGCAGAATCGAAAATGAAATCTGAATTGGTGAAATCTTATCTATTTCCATCCCAGCATGTGTTTGTCTTCTTGTGTCCTGCAGGCGTCTGTGAAAAATATCGTCCACCTGAGCAGCAGGAGGGGTCCTCCAGTATGGAGCAGAAGAGGTCACAGCACCTCCACGTGAAAGAAGAGGAGCCACAGCCCCCCCACTTTAAAGATGAAGACAAGAGACACCTCATCAGTGTGAAGAGGGAAGATGATGAGGTCAAAGGTGAGAGTGAGGAGAAGAGAAGCAGCAGCTCAACACAACACATGACAACAGAAGGTGATGGAGACCACTGTGGAGGATCACAAGCAGACAAGATGTTAGCTCCACTATCAGATAGTGAGGACACAACGTCACACTCTCCTGACACTGATGATGAACACTCTAAAGATGATAAGACATGTCACACTGACAACACTCACTTCACATGTTCTCACTGTGACAAAACCTTTAAAGATCATTGGCACCTGAAAAGACACATGAGAATACACACTGGAGAAAAACCTTTTTCCTGCTCAGAATGTGGTAGAGATTTTGTAAGAAATCATGATTTCAAAGTACACATGAGAATACACACTGGAGAAAAACCTTTTTCATGTTCAACCTGCGGTAAAGATTTTACTCAAAGGGGCAATTTCCAAGCACATATGAGACAGCACACTGGAGAAAAACCTTTTCCATGTTCAGTCTGCGGTAAAGATTTTACTCTAAAGCACCATTTAAAAGCACACATAAGAACACACACACTGGAGAAAAACCTTTTTCATGTTCAACCTGCGGTAAATATTTTGCTCAAATGGACCAATTAAAAGTACACATGAGAATACACACTGGAGAAAAACATTTTTCATGTTCAACCTGCGGTAAAGATTTTGCTCTAAAGGGCCATCTCAAAGTGCACATGAGAATACACACTGGAGAAAAACCTTTTTCCTGCTCAGAATGTGGTAAAAGTTTTGTAACAAAAACACAATTACAATTACACATGAGAACACACACTGGTGAAAAACCTTTTATATGTTCAGTATGTGGTAAAAGTTTTGTAATAAGACGGCAATTACAATTACACGAGAGAAGGCACTCTGGTGAAAAACCATACTCCTGTTTAAGCTGCAACAAAAGCTTTCGTCACCTAAACACTCTTACAGTACACAGGAGAAGACACACAGGTGAGAAAGTGTTGAGTTGCAGTGTGTGTGGTGAAAGATTCTCTTATAAGTACCAGAGTAAGAAACACAAGTGTGCTGGTGAGAACAGCAGCAGCAAATGAAACTGCAGGATTGGAAATAAACTTTAACTGTGACCTTATAACAACATCAGCACATATAACATGTGTGACATCATTGTTGTGTGTGTAACACAATCTTGTTAATATGATTCTAACATTTATAGATTAGACACTTCAGATTAGTGCTTTTATTTCAGTCAAGTTCATGAGTTAATATACACATTTGTGTACTTTAAAATGAACAGAACAATTGGACTGAAAAGGTGAGAATAAACAGTACATAAAATATGTTACATACAAGAAACATTTTAAGTGTAGATATTCATAGTTCACTTTTATACTTATTCATAATAGTGTTTTATATATGTTTTTTGAAATAATGAAGTGTTACATATTTTATGTTCTAATTGTAGATGATTCCATAGATGAACTCCTTTATATGATGTACATATTTGTTTTACATGTGTTCATACCTTTGCTTTTGAGTACACATAAATCCCTCTTAGTTCATATTTACTGGTTCACATGTGAAACATCTTCTGGACCACTTCTGGAAGCATATTATTTACTTTATACATCATTTGAACACTTGTCTTATATTAACTTTTAAAATGTGTGACTTTATGAATCATTTGCTGGGTCTCTATAATCCATTCTATTAATTATCTTTATTACTCTCTTGTGTAATATGAATATTGTTGTGTGATTGTTTTATATGTATGTCCCCAGACCTTTATGCAATAAACAATGTATGCTTCAACTGAAGTTGGGTACAATAATTGTAGTTAATATTTGTACGTATGTACTTTATTCTATTTAGTATTGCACTCCCTTTTTTAAATGTTTTATTTATATGACTTACATGTAGTGTCCAGCTTACTTCATCATCTATATTAACTCCTAAACATGTGATTACCTTTATTCCTTTAATTTCAATATTATCCATCATAATTCGTGTTTTACATTTTTACAATCTCCAAATATGATATATTTAGTTTTATTGAAGTTTAGTGACGGTTTATTGATGTGCAGCCATCTTTTTATGGTCAAGTTCTCTCTGGATAAAATAAGATGAGAGTTAAATCAAGCAGTAACGAAGGTGAAGAATGGAAGATTATTATATACATAATTATATATACTGTAGTTACACTCGGTAGTGACAATTAAAGACACTTTCATCCTGTTCATTTGAGCAAAGAAAAAGAGTAAAGTGTAATATTCTAAACAACAGAAGAATATTAATATCAGCAGTCAATATTCCAACATTGTGAAGCTGAGCTATGGTAAAAAACATATTCAGCTTTAAAGGCTTTATGAGAGTGATGTAATTATCACAATCAGAATCTGAAATACTTTATTAATCCCAGAGGGGAAATTAAAATGTTCAGCGCTGTTATAAACATGTGAATATTCAATGTAATAATATATGTTATTAATACCATAATAAAGTGGTACATTTGGGGATGTGTAATATTGTTTGTATGAACAAAGATTTATGAGCGAAATGGATCCAGATAGAAATGCTCCTCAAAACACTAACAATGATTGTTTATATTATACTGACCTCACATTTGCAAGATAATAACATATCTCTAGTACATTTTACTAGCAGGAGTCTATACTCTCATTTTGATGATATCCAGGACTATTTGAATCAATTCAAATCTCCATGTAATATTATAGGTGTTTCAGAGGCATGGATGAATGACAATACAAGTAATGACTTTGAATTAAATGGGTATGAAATGTTTTGCACCAACCGTAAAAATAAGAGAGGAGGAGGTGTGGTTCTCTATGTGGACAAAAATATCAGCTGTAGTATCGTAAATGATACGTGTTTAGCTGTTGAGGAACTCTTCCAATGCGTCACTGTGGAATGATCATTTTCAAATAGGAAACAAATTATTGTAGGCTGCGTTTATAGGACACCAGGATCCCACTTGGAGATATTTAATGAATGCATGGGGAAATTATTTAAGAGAAACAAAAAATATATATAGTATGTGGTGACTTTAATATCAACCTTTTGAATCCTAATAAACACAAACACACACAGCAGAATGTATTGACACCATGTTCTCCATGGGCTTATTCCCACTGATCACACCACCTACAAGAATCACAACACACAGCACCACACTTATTGACAACATGTTGCGTAACACAAGAATCACAACACACAGCAGCACACTTATTGACAACATGTGGTGTAACATTGTAGAATCACAACACACAGCACCACACTTATTGACAACATGTGGTGTAACATTGTAGAATCACAACACACAGCAGCACACTTATTGACAACATGTTGCGTAACACAAGAATTACAACACACAGCAGCACAATTATTGACAACATGTGGTGTAACATTGTAGAATCACAACACACAGCACCACACTTATTGACAACATGTGGTGTAACATTGTAGAATCACAACACACAGCACCACACTTATTGACAACATGTTGCGTAACACAAGAATCACAACACACAGCAGCACACTTATTGACAACATGTTGTGTAACATTGTAGAATCACAACACACAGCACCACACTTATTGACAACATGTTGTGTAACATTGTAGAATCACAACACACAGCAGCACACTTATTGACAACATGTGGTGTAACATTGTAGAATCACAACACACAGCAGCACACTTATTGACAACATGTTGTGTAACACAAGAATCACAACACACAGCAGCACACTTATTGGCAACATGTTGTGTAACACAAGAATCACAACACACAGCAGCACACTTATTGACAACATGTTGCGTAACACAAGAATCACAACACACAGCAGCACACTTATTGACAACATGTTGTGTAACACAAGAATCACAACACACAGCAGCACACTTATTGGCAACATGTTGTGTAACACAAGAATCACAACACACAGCAGCACACTTATTGACAACATGTTGCGTAACACAAGAATCACAACACACAGCAGCACACTTATTGACAACATGTTGTGTAACATTGTAGAATCACAACACACAGCACCACACTTATTGACAACATGTTGTGTAACATTGTAGAATCACAACACACAGCAGCACACTTATTGACAACATGTGGTGTAACATTGTAGAATCACAACACACAGCAGCACACTTATTGACAACATGTTGTGTAACACAAGAATCACAACACACAGCAGCACACTTATTGGCAACATGTTGTGTAACACAAGAATCACAACACACAGCAGCACACTTATTGACAACATGTTGCGTAACACAAGAATCACAACACACAGCAGCACACTTATTGACAACATGTTGTGTAACACAAGAATCACAACACACAGCAGCACACTTATTGGCAACATGTTGTGTAACACAAGAATCACAACACACAGCAGCACACTTATTGACAACATGTGGTGTAACATTGTAGAATCACAACACACAGCAGCACACTTGACAACATGTTGTGTAACATTGTAGAATCACAACACACAGCAGCACACTTATTGGCAACATGTTGTGTAACATTGTAGAATCACAACACACAGCAGCACACTTATTGACAACATGTTGTGTAACATTGTAGAATCACAACACACAGCAGCACACTTATTGACAACATGTTGTGTAACACAAGAATCACAACACACAGCAGCACACTTATTGACAACATGTGGTGTAACATTGTAGAATCACAACACACAGCAGCACACTTATTGACAACATGTGGTGTAACATTGTAGAATCACAACACACAGCACCACACTTATTGACAACATGTGGTGTAACATTGTAGAATCACAACACACAGCACCACACTTATTGACAACATGTTGTGTAACATTGTAGAATCACAACACACAGCACCACACTTATTGACAACATGTTGTGTAACATTGTAGATCAGACTGGAACTGGAGGCTTGTTAGTGAGTGACGTCAGTGATCATTTACCGTGTACAACATTAACTGCAAAACATCCAAACCTGTAAATAGTGAATATTATCCAAGAGCCACAACAGAACGATCAATAACAGAACTTAAAGGCCTACTGAAATGAATTTTTTTTATTTAAACGGGGATAGCAGATCTATTCTATGTGTCATACTTGATCATTTCGCGATATTGCCATATTTTTGCTGAAAGGATTTAGTAGAGAACAACGACAATAAAGATCGCAACTTTTGGTATCTGACAAAAAAAAAAAAGGCTTGCACCTACCGGAAGTAGCGTGACGTAGTCAGTTGAACATTTCCGCAAAGTTCCCTATTGTTTACAATGATGGCCGCATGAAGTGAGAGAGATTCGGACCGAGAAAGCGACAATTTCCCCATTAATTTGAGCGAGGATGAAAGATTTGTGGATGAGGAAAGTGAAAGTGAAGGATTAGAGGGCAGTGGAAGCGATTCAGATAGGGAAGATGCTGTGAGAGCCGGGGGTGACCTGATATTCAGCTGGGAATGACTACAACAGTAAATAAACACAAGACATATATATACTCTATTAGCCACAACACAACCAGGCTTATATTTAATATGCCACAAATTAATCCTGCATAACAAAAACCTAGGTGTTTGTTATGCTAGCTCCTGTTTGACAATAAGTTACATTCCCGCTCTAAAACAATGCTGCTACTTAGTTAGCTAGTTAGCCTGAAATGCATCATGGAGGTCCCGGTTATTTATAGTTAAATGTGCACTCTTTTTTACCATTTGCTATCTTTGGGGTTACTTCGTTCTGGAGCATCAGCTGTTTCTCACTTTACACATGGAGGAGAACAGGAGCTGAGCTCATTCACGTATGACTATCATCAGTAGATAATAATAATAATCACTCCACAACCCCTATTGACCTGTAGGAGTCAGGGCAGAGGAGCACAGAAAGTGAGAGGGGAGAGGCCTCTACTGGAAAGGTGAGTAGGAGAATAATGATACATATAAATAAATATTAAAACTAATTGTTTTTTAAATGGCTTATCGATAAGCCATTTGTTTTATTTATTTCTGGGTGGATCATGTTGACTATTGGTCCTCCTAATTGTCAATCATTCTGGTGATGTTACGTAAGGACATACATATATATATATATACATATATATATATATATATATATATATATATACATACATATATATACATATATATACATATATATATATATATATATATATATATATATATATATATATATATATATATATATAATTTATTTATATAATAGATTGTATTTGTAATCTACTTTACATTTGATTCCAAATCTCAAAGTGCTACATAATTACAACCATTGGCGTTGTTAGGCCTCTTTTGGCGTTGTAATAAATAAACAAATAAAAAATGGCTTATCGATAAGCCATTTGTTTTATTTGATATGTATATATATATATATATATGTCCTTACGTAACATCACCAGAATGATTGACAATTAGGAGGACCAATAGTCAACATGATCCACAACATCCTCTAGTATACCTTTAAAGGCCTACTGAAAGCCACTACTAGCGACCACGCAGTCTGATAGTTTATATATCAATGATGAAATCTTAACATTGCAACACATGCCAATACGGCCGGGTTAACTTATAACGTGCAATTTTAAATTTCCCGCGCAACTTCCGGTTGAAAACGTCTATGTATGATGACGTATGCGCGTGACGTCACGGAGTGAATGGAAGTATTCGGACCCCATTGGATCCAATACAAAAAGCTCTGTTTTCACCACATAATTCCACAGTATTCTGGACATCTGTGTTGGTGAATCTTTTGCAATTTGTTTAATGAACAATGAAGACTGCAAAGAAGAAAGCTGTAGGTGGGATCGGTGTATTAGCGGCGGACTACAGCAACACAACCAGGAGGACTTTGAAATGGATAGCAGACGCGCTAGCCGCCGACCTCACCTTGACTTCCTTCGTCTCCGGGCCGCCGACCGCATCTATGATCGGGTGAAGTCCTTCGTCGCTCCGTCGATCGCTGGAACGCAGGTGAGCACGGGTGTTGATGAGCAGATGAGGGCTGGCTGGCGTAGGTGGATAGCTAATGTTTTTAGCATAGCTCTGTCGAGGTCCCGTAGCTAAGTTAGCTTCAATGGTGTTGTAAGCAACAGCATTGTTAAGCTTCGCCAAGCTGGAAAGCATTAACCGTGTAGTTACATGTCCACGGTTTAATAGTATTGTTGATCTTCTGTCTATCCTTCCAGTCAGGGATTTATTTCTTTTGTTTCTATCTGCATTTAAGCACGATGCTATCACGTTAGCACCGTAGCTAAAGAGCTTCGCCGATGTATTGTCGTGGAGATAAAAGTCACTTTGAATGTCCATTTCGCGTTCTCGACTCTCATTTTCAAGAGGATATAGTATCCGAGGTGGTTTAAAATACAAATCCGTGATCCACAATAGAAAAAGGAGAAAGTGTGGAATCCAATGAACCCTTGTTCCGAAGTTACGGTCAGAGCAAAAAAAGATACGTCCCGCACTGCACTCTAGTCCTTCACTCTCACGTTACTCATCTACAAATCTTTCATCCTCGCTCAAATTAATGGGGTAATCGTCGCTTTCTCGGTCCGAATCGCTCTCGCTGCATTGTAAACAATAGGGAAATGTGAGGAGCCTTTCAACTTGTGACGTCACGCTACTTCCGGTACAGGCAAGGCTTTTTTTTATCAGCGATCAAAAGTTGCGAACTTTATCGTCGATGTTCTCTACTAAATCCTTTCAGCAAAATTATGGCAATATCACAAAATGATCAAGTATGACACATAGAATGGATCTGCTATCCCCGTTGAAATAAAAAAAAATAATTTCAGTAGGCCTTTAAGTCTTTCATATATATACACTACCGTTCAAAAGTTTGGGGTCACATTGAAATGTCCTTATTTTTGAAGGAAAAGCACTGTACTTTTCAATGAAGATAACTTTAAACTAGTCTTAACTTTAAAGAAATACACTCTATACGTTGCTAATGTGGTAAATGACTATTCTAGCTGCAAATGTCTGGTTTTTGGTGCAATATCTACATAGGTGTATAGAGGCCCATTTCCAGCAACTATCACTCCAGTGTTCTAATGGTACAATGTGTTTGCTCATTGGCTCAGAAGGCTAATTGATGATTAGAAACCCCTTGTGCAATCATGTTCACACATCTGAAAACAGTTTAGCTCGTTACAGAAGCTACAAAACTGACCTTCCTTTGAGCAGATTGAGTTTCTGGAGCATCACATTTGTGGGGTCAATTAAACGCTCAAAATGGCCAGAAAAAGAGAACTTTCATCTGAAACTCGACAGTCTATTCTTGTTCTTAGAAATGAAGGCTATTCCACAAAAGGTTTGGGTTACCCCAAACTTTTGAACGGTAGTGTATATATATATATATATATATATAAGAAAAACCCAGACACCATCTTTGTAGTCCTTTTTCTCCTGCGTGGACTTCCGTCTTCCTTTACAATGAGTGAAGCTGCACGAAACCTTGTGTCTGCAATTGTAAATAATTTAGTTTTTAAGCTTTGTGTTTCTTGTAGAATCTGTATAAAGTAATATACATTAGCCTGTTGTTAAAATAATGAAAAAAGCATCATTAAATATATTTGTTTTATTGTATTGTTACATTAATAGCTGTTGTATTATTATAGGATGCTTGTTAAAACATTTCATAGGATTTTCAGAGGGAGGAAAAACCAAGACATTTAATATAAAATGAATAAATACATAAAAAGAAAAAGAAAAAAATGGTTAAAAGCCATCGTCCCGGGGAGCATTTCATTTCATCCCGTGCATTTTTTTTACCGTCCCCGGGACGACGGGACTACATTTGTAACAAACGCACCCAAGTTCCCCGGGTGTCTTTGCCACTACGCAATTAAGGAGTCACGGGTGGGACCTGATATTCAGCTGGGAATGATTAATACATTAAATAAACACAAGACATGTACAACTATTAGCCACAAGACGATCAGGCTTATATTTAATATGCCACAAATTAATCCCGCATAACAAACAACTCCCCCCTCCCGTCCATATAACCCGCCAATATAAACCAAACACCTACACAACACACTCAATCCCACAGCCCAAAGTTCGTATACCACATATATTTCCCCAAAGTCCCAAAAGTTACGTACGTGACATGCACGTAGCGTGACATGCACGTACGGGCAAGCGATGAAATGTTTGAAAGCCGCAGCAGTGTACTCACGTCACGGTACCGAGACTGCGCATCCAACTCAAAGTCCTCCTGGAAAGAGTCTCTGTTCTCCCGGTTCTCCACAGGCCAATGGAAAGCACACCAAAAATGTCAAAAAGGAGGATTAATCCATGAAGTGGCTCCGTGGTAAAAAAACGCTGTGTCTGACAGGTGCTCCAGGTGGTTAGTGACGTCACTTTCCGCTTCCGCCCGGTCTGATAGAACCGGATGCCTTTTATATCCCCACATATTATTTACGTACATATTTAATATTAACAGGATTATTAAATACACCTGCAACAGTTTATAATAAGTAAATGGATGACCTAATAAGTATATATATATTTATTTTCCCAGCTGAGCACAAGTTAACTGTGACTGGCAATTTATTTTGAACCAGTCATCTCATGGACAGCGGTGTTAAGTGTATTGCTCACTACATTCTACAGTCCAGTAGGTGGCAGTATGAACCTTTCAAGTCATGGCTGCAAACTGCCAGTAAGAAGAAGAAGTAATAGAGCTGGTTGCTTGTTTCTCTCGCGAGATCTGACAACATTTTAAATAGAACAATTGACAGGTTGACAACATCCAAACAAACCAAGGCATCTCCAATACATCTCAACATTACACACATCCTCCAGGCTGACTTAGTCTACATGATGAAGTAAGCTGGAAACTACATGGAAGTCATATAAAGAAAATATTTAAAAAAGGGAGTGCAATACTAAATAGAATAAAGTACATACTTACAAATATTAAGTACAATTATTGTACCCAACTTCAGTTGAAGCATACATTGTTTATTGCATAAAGGTCTGGGGACATACATATAAAACAATCACACAACAATATTCATATTACACAAGAGAGTAATAAAGATAATTAATAGAATGGATTATAGAGACCCAACAAATGATTCATAAAGTCACACATTTTAAAAGTTAATATAAGACAAGTGTTCAAATGATGTATAAAGTAAATAATATGCTTCCAGAAGTGGTCCAGAAGATGTTTCAGATGTGAACCAGTAAATATGAACTAAGAGGGATTTATGTGTACTCAAAAGCAAAGGTATGAACACATGTAAAACAAATATGTATATCATATAAAGGAGTTCATCTATGGAATCATCTACAATTAGAAAATAAAATATGTAACACTTCATTATTTCAAAAAACATATATAAAACACTATTATGAATAAGTATAAAAGTGAATTATGAATATCTACACTTAAAATGTTTATTGTATGTAACATATTTTATGTACTGTTTATTCACACCTTTTCAGTCCAATTGTTCTGTTCATTTTAAAGTACACAAATGTGTATATTAACTCATGAACTTGACTGAAATAAAAGCACTAATCTGAAGTGTCTAATCTATAAATGTTGGAATCATAATAACAAGATTGTGTTACACACACAATGATGTCACACATGTTATATGTGCTGATGTTGTTAGAAAGTCAAAGTTAAACTTTTGACAGTTTATTTGAAATCCTGCAGTTTCATTTGCTGCTGCTGTTCTCACCAGCACACTTGTGTTTCTTACTCTGGTACCTAGAAGACCATCTTTCACCACACACACTGCAACTCAACACTTTAACTCCTGTGTGTGCTCTCATGTGTGCTCTAAGAGTGTTTAGGTGACGAAAGCTTTTGTTGCAGCTTGAACAGGAGTATGGTCTTTCACCAGAGTGCGTTCTCTTGTGTTCTTTTAAGTGGTGCCTTAGAGTAAAATCTTTACCGCAGATTGAACATGAAAAAGGTTTTTCACCAGTGTGTGTTCTCTTGTGTACTTTTAAACTTTGATTTATTACAAAACTTTTACCACATTCTGAGCAGGAAAAAGGTTTTTCACCAGTGTGTATTCTCATGTGTACTTTGAAATGGGCCCTTTGAGTAAAATCTTTACCACAGATTGAACATGAAAAAGGTTTGTCACCAGTGTGTGTTCTCATGTGTACTTTGAAATGGGCCCTTTGAGTAAAATCTTTACCACAGATTGAACATGAAAAAGGTTTTTCTCCAGTGTGTGTTCTCATGTGTAATTTTAAAGTTTGATTTAATACAAAACTTTTACCACATTCTGAGCATGAAAAAGGTTTTTCTCCAGTGTGTATTCTCATGTGTGCATTCAAATGGTGCTTTTGAATAAAATCTTTACCGCAGATTGAACATGAAAAAGGTTTCTCTCCAGTGTGTATTCTCATGTGTCTTTTGAAATTACCAGGATATTTAACAGTTTTGTGACAGTGAGAACATGTGAAGTGAGTGTTGTCAGTGTGACATGTCTTATCATCTTTAGAGTGTTCATCATCAGTGTCAGGAGAGTGTGACGTTGTGTCCTCACTATCTGATAGTGGAGCTAACATCTTGTCTGCTTGTGATCCTCCACAGTGGTCTCCATCAGCTTCTGTTGTCATGTGTTGTGTTGAGCTGCTGCTTGGAGGCTCCGCCTCTCTCTTCTCCTCACTCTCACCTTTGACCTCATCATCTTCACTCTTCACACTGATGAGGTGTCTCTTGTCTTCATCTTTAAAGTGGGGGGGCTGTGGCTCCTCTTCTTTCATGTGGAGGTGCATTGACCTCTTCTGCTCCATACTGGAGGACCCCTCCTGCTGCTCAGGTGGACGATATTTTTCACAGACGCCTGCAGGACACAAGAAGACAAACACATGCTGGGATGGAAATAGGTAAGATTTTACCAATTCAGATTTCATTTTCGATTCTGCTTTATGATTCGGTTATTTGTGGACTCACTTTTGCTTTCACATTTAGTAAAAAGGAGAAGAAACAGGTCGATTAGCATCAACTTTGACTAGTTGAGAAGTAACATGAGCGTACAAAGCCAACAGTGAGGTCTTAAGAGGCACAGATTTGACGGGTCCCCCATGAGGTGCCAGAGGGCCCTAAGGACAATATTCTGCTTTGAAAATATCTATAAAATAAAAATATTTTTGGCAAGGAATTAACAAAATACTACACGTTATTTTGTGGCAATTACAAAAGAATGTCCAGTATAATTCTCAGGGCATTCAATCAATCACAACTGGACTGTTAAACTCAACATATATACATAAATGGTAAATGGGTCATACTTTTATAGCGCTTTTCTACCTTTTTGAGGAACTCAAAAGCGCTTTGACACTATTTTCCACATTCACACACACACACTGATGGCGGGAGCTGCCATGCACGGCACTAACCAGGCCCATCAGGAGCAAGGGTGAAGTGTCTTGCTCAAGGACACAACGGACATGACTAGGATGGTAGAAGGTGGGGATTGAACCAGTAACGGCCACTCTCCCAACTTCGCCACGCCGTCCCCTAAATATACAGTATATATATATATACATACATATAACATATATACATAAATATATATATACATAAATATACAGTATATATATATATATATTTATACTGTACATACCCCACCTTCCACCCCATTGTAGCTGAGATAGGCTCCAGCACCCCCCGCCACTCCGAAAGGGATAAGCGGTAGAAAATGGATGGATGGATGGATATATATACATATACACATGCATATATACAGTCGTGATCAAAAGTATACATACACTTGTAAAGAACATCATGTCATGGCTGTCTTGAGTGTCCAATCATTTCTACAACTCTTATATTTTTGTGATGTAGTGATTGGAGCACATACTTGTTGCTCACTAAAAACATTCATGAAGTTTGCTTCTTTTATGAATTTATTATGGCTCTACTGAAAATGTGAGCAAATGTTCCTGTTGGAACACCCAACTGCGCCCAAGACCCAACCTCCGGGCTGATGATTTTAGCTTGTCCTGAACAATTTGGAGCTGATCCTCCTTTTTCATTGTCCCATTTAAAGTAGCAGTTCCATTGGCAGCAAAACAGGCCCAGAGCATTATACTACCACCACCATGCTTGATGGTAGGTATGGTGTTCCTGGGATTAAAGGCCTCACCTTTTTTCCTCCAAGCATATTGCTGGGTATTGTGGCCAAACAGCTCCATTTTTATTTCATCTGACCACAGAACTTTCCTCCAGAAGGTCTTATCTTTGTCCATGTGATGTCAGATGAAACAAAAATGGAGCTGTTTGGCCACAATACATTACATTATATACATTACAATCAATAGAAATCGGTACGATACCACCTTTGCAAAGCACCGCTTCCGCTCTTTCACCCGAGTGACTACAGGGTCGAGGCGCACACACAAAGTGCACACAAGCAATAACATCTTGAAGAGGAAGAAAGGCAGAAAACTACAATTCTACAGGTTAATAAAGAGGGTGTGAAGTACAATATGGAGGTATTTGGGCTTCAAAACTAACAATAAAAGGTGACACTTTAAACAGGGAGGCACCGCGTTGCAAGTACTGTTTTACACCTTTCCTGCTGGGATGTTCACTTCTCCTTTATTTAACTGCAAACTGTATCAGTGTTCAATTAACATCAATACTAGCTCAAATGTTTTGTCATCTCATTGAATTAAACGCTGGCTGTGAAGATTGTGTATTCGATGTGAGAGGTGTCACTAGTCTTTATTTTTGTTGGCCAAAGTGTTGCACTGAACTACAAGGAGGCGTTGTTGGAGAAGAACAAAGCTTGTTTATGAGACTTCATCTTCATTAGCCAAACTGCTTTGACTTTTATATTAATATCAAAAAGTAAACGCCATGATTTATTTACATTTGTTGTGCTTTTTTCATGTCACAAAAGTGTTACTTCGAAAACCATTCATGTGACACATCATTTTGTCAATGTTTTATTGTGTATAGTTAATTCCTATGGGACATATTTCTGCTCAAACTGTTAATGGATCTGTCCCGGTACATCATCTACATGTACACATACATGTACATCACTTAAAAACATAAATACTTTTTTTTTTAAATACCTCCCTCTGTCAAAATGTAAAAATAGAACTAAAGGCATCATGTAATGACAAAAAGCTGACAAGTTGGTATATATAATTAATGAATAAAAAAACAGATATGAATATTTATATACATATATATATATATATATATATATATATATATATATATATATATATATATATATACATTTTTGTTTCATCTGACCACATAACTTTCCTCCAGAAGGTCTTATCATTGTCCATGTGATGTCAGATGAAATACAAATGGAGCTGTTTGGCCACAATACCCAGCAATATGTTTGGAGGAGAAAAGGTGAGGCCTTTAAGCCCAGGAATACCATACCTACCGTCAAGCATGGTGGTGGTAGTATTATGCTCTGGGCCCGTTTTGTATATTATGTTTATAAAGTCAGGAAATATGTCCCTGGACACATGAGGACTTTGAAGATGACCAATGTATGATCCTGTAACGACTTGGTATCGGATTGATAGCCAAATTTGTGGTATCATCCAAAAACTAATGTAAAGTATCAAAGAAGAGAAGAATAAGTGATTATTAAATTTTAACAGAAGTGTAGACAGAACATGTTAAAAGACAAAGTAAGCAGATATTAACAATTAATGAACAAGTAGATTAATAATTCATTTTCTACCACTTGTCCTTAATTATGTGTACAAAATAATAGGTGTATAAATGACACAATATGTTACTGCATATGTCAGCAGACTAATTAGGAGTCTTTGTTTGTTTACTTACTACTAAAAGACAAGTTGTCTAGTATGTTCACTATTTTATTTAAGGACTTAACTGCAATCAAATCAAATCAAATCAACTTTATTTATAAAGCCCATTTAAAATTTACCACAGGGGTAGCCAAAGTGCTGTACAATGGACAGGTTAAAAATAATACGAGAACCGAGCAAACACAACACAAACAGAACACGATAAAAAATAAATAAATAAAATATAAAAACATAAAAACAGGTTGACAGCAGGTGTATTATGGGCCGCCATTGCAGGATGGATATCACTCAGTGTTAAAAGCCATGGAATAAAAGTATGATTTTAAGAGAGATTTAAAAACAGGAAGAGAGGAGGCTTGTCTAACACTCAGAGGTAGGTCGTTCCAGAGCTTGGGAGCAGCAGCAGCGAAAGCTCTGTCACCTCTAAGCTTCAGCCTTGTGTCCGGGACCGTCAGTAGCAGCTGATCGGCTGATCTTAGGGATCGGGTGGGGCAGTAAGGCTGAAGGAGGTCGGAGAGATATGTTGGCGCGAGGTTGTTTAGACATTTAAAAACAAATAAAAGGAGTTTAAAATTGATTCTGTAACACACAGGGAGCCAGTGAAGGGACGCTAATATAGGGGTGATGTGCTCACGTCTGCGGGTCTGTGTTAGCAGACGAGCAGCAGAGTTCTGCACGAGCTGCAGGCGGGCGAGGGAGGCCTGGCTAATGCCTACATACAAGGCATTGCAGTAGTCTAAACGAGTCGAGATAAAGGCGTGGATTAATTTCTCGAGATCATGTCCTGATAGAAGCGGTTTCACTTTCGCTATTTGGCGTAGTTGATAAAAGCTTTTTTGTACGACGCTGCTGATTTGTTTTTCGAATTTAAAATCTGAGTCGCACTTTACCCCCAGGTTTGTGACACAGTCGCTGAGATATGGGGTCAGAGTGCCGAGGTCAACGTTGGGGGAGGGAGAGCGACTTGGACCGAACAACATAACTTCTGTTTTGTCTTCATTTAGGCTCAGGAAGTTAGCTGAAAGCCAGGCTTTGATATCGTGCAGGCAGTCTATAAGACGTTGACCCGTGTTATTTTGTGCCATGGGAAAATAAATCTGGCAACCATCGGCATAAAAATGAAATGCAATATCGTACTTCCTAAAAATAGAACCAAGGGGGAGAAGGTAAAGCGCAAATAAGATTGGGGCAAGGATTGAGCCCTGGGGAACCCCATGTGGTAAAGGAGCTGTGGAAGACATAAAACTGTCTATTTTTACACAAAAACTCCTGTCGGTTAAGTACGACCGGAACCAGTTGAGGGCATCGCCCTTAATGCCCACACAGTTCTCAAGACGAGTGATTAAGGTGGCGTGGTCGACGGTGTCGAAAGCAGCAGACAGATCTAAAAGCACCAGGACAACATATTTACCAGAATCAGTTGACAGGAGGATATCGTTAAAAACTTTTAGAAGCGCTGACTCTGTGCTGTGGAGGGCTTTAAAACCGGACTGGAACAGCTCAGTGATACCATTATCCTCTAAGAAGGGCAACAACTGACTGTAGACAACCTTCTCTAATATTTTAGAAATGTATGGAAGATTAGAGTTAGGTCTAAGGTTAGAGAGGAGAGAGGGGTTGAGGCTTGGTTTTTTAAGTAAAGGTTGTACCACTGCATGTTTAAACTCTACTGGAACTATTCCAGAAGAGAGGCTACTATTGATAATGTTAAGGACACTTGATCCAATAGTAGCAAGTACCTCCTTAAACAGGTGAGGTGGGAGGGAGTCTGCAGGAGAACCAGAGGGCTTCATATGACTAACTGTGTCATTTCAAAAAGAAAAGGACACCGGCTCAAACTGATGGAAAACAGAAGAGAAATTCAGTGGAACAGAAGGGTCAATAATAAACAAATGTTTCATGTACCCTAAGTTTTTTTGTTAAAATAAAGCCAATAATGCCATTTCTGTGGTCCCCTTTATTTAGAAAAGTACCAACATAATTTTAGTAGCAGTACCAAAATATTGGTATGGTTACAACACTACCACCTATATTTGAATATTGTCTAATGGAAATGACTGCTGTGTGATAATCACATTAATAACCAGTGTTGGCGTCAACACACTTTTTATGTCTTTTTACGCATTGAAATCAAAAAGGACGTGTATTTCCGTAAGTCCGCGCGTCCCTGGGATGCAGAGTTTTTGTTTTTTTAACAGACCTGCCTTCTCCGGGTCAAAACTCCAGTTTGATTGTTTTTTTTTAATGGATTATCGCTCTCCGCCTGTGTTTTGTTTTGTTTATTGTGACGGTGCGCTCTTATCACGCCGTCACTTGAGGGAGCAAGCGTGCTGTCACAAAGACAATGTCAGTGTCGTGACTTGGAGAAGATAACCGGGTCAAATTTCCATCCCCGGTTTTTTTCCCTTCAAGATGGCGCCGCTGTAGTGGCTGCTGGTGGCAGGAGCTCTGTGCTCTTGTGTCATCCTTTTGTGTTCCGGATGTTTCCTTCTTGTTTTCATGTGGGGTTTTTTTGCCTTTTGGTTGGGGACCCTTTGGGACTGTGTGACAAGGGGTGGCACTTTGGTGACTTCTGCGGTGCTTTTTTTGTGAACTTCTGGATCTGCCTCCCGGGAGCCTTTTGGCCATGGAGACCAGCTGCTGGGTCTCTGCCACACCAGAGTCCGTTTAAAGAGACTGGAGGAGATGTGGATGAAGTGACAGGACTGCAGAGTTTAGAGAGACTGGAGGAGATGTGGATGAAGAGACAGGACTGCAGAGTTTAGAGAGACTGGAGGAGATGTGGATGAAGAGACAGGACTGCAGAGTTTAGAGAGACTGGAGGAGATGTGGATGAAGAGACAGGACTGCAGAGTTTGGAGAGACTGGAGGAGATGTGGATGAAGAGACAGGACTGCAGAGTTTGGAGAGACTGGAGGAGATGTGGATGAAGAGACAGGACTGCAGAGTTTGGAGAGACTGGAGGAGATGTGGATGAAGAGACAGGACTGCAGAGTTTGGAGAGACTGGAGGAGATGTGGATGAAGAGACAGGACTGCAGAGTTTGGAGAGACTGGAGGAGATGTGGATGAAGAGACAGGACTGCAGAGTTTGGAGAGACTGGAGGAGATGTGGATGAAGAGACAGGACTGGAGCTGGTGCTGAGAGCCGGGACGGACAAGCTTCACAGTGTCTTGGCTGAATGAGCAGGTATCGGACACCTCGGTCTCCTTGGACGTATCCTCGCTCATGCGTGCAGACTGGACACTGGCCGAGAGTTGGTGGGCGGCCAAGGGTGGAGTCGGCTCCCTTGGTTGCTTTGTTGGGTCTGCTCCTGTCTCTGGCCATGCTCCCCCCACCCCAGCAGACGATGGCTCTACCATCCTAGTCACGTCCGTTGTGTCCTTGGGCAAGACACTTCACCCTTGCTCCTGATGGCTGCTGGTTAGCGCCTTGCATGGCAGCTCCCGCCATCAGTGTGTGAATGGGTGAATGTGGAAATACTGTCAAAGCGCTTTGAGTACCTTGAAGGTAGAAAAGCGCTATACAAGTATAACCCATTTATCATTATTTATAACACCGCAGAGGCCACCACAGTGTATATGTTTTTGTTGTTGTTGTTTTACTTTTGTGGCTGTGTGTAGAAGTGACTGTTCTTTTAATGTCTTTAATGTCCTTTGTGTTCTTTGATGTTTCCCTCTTACTCTCATGTTTATGTGTGCTATGGCTATGAGTTTGTTTTTCTCTTTGGCCTCAGTCTGGACCCCCTCTCCAGGGACCCAGGATGAGACTGAATTTTTTTTCTCAGCCCTCCTCCCCCCTCCCCAGCATTTACCTGTTTCTCACCTTTTTTGTAAGGGGTGCCGGAAGTTGGCAGACCCGTCAGCGATCCTGTTCTGTCTCCCTGTAATGTTTGTCTGCTCTTGAATGGGATTGTGCGGAAAATCTTAATTTCCCCTCTGGGATTATTAAAGGCCTACTGAAAGCCACTACTAGCGACCACGCAGTCTGATAGTTTATATATCGATGATGAAATCTTAACATTGCAACACATGCCAATACGGCCGGGTTAACTTATAAAGTGCAATTTTAAATTTCCCGCCACACTTCCGGTTGAAAACTTTTTATTATGCTGACGTATGCGTGTGACGTCAGGAGGGCAAGGGAAGTATTCGAAGCCCGTAGAATCCTATACAAAAAGCTCTGTTTTAATTTCATAATTCCACAGTATTCTGGACATCTGTGTTGGTGAATCGTTTGCAATTTGTTTAATGAACAATGGAGACTGCAAAGAAGAACGTTGTAGGTGGGATCGGTGTATTAGCGGTATTCATCGGTACTCTTATCAGTACTACATGTAATTTGTGGAAATAAAAAAGTGTAAAAAAGGCATTTTAAATAGCATTGCTATTAGCACAAGAGGTTGAACACCTCCAACATGATGTTCTGTAACATCTCAGAGCAGGGAAGTCTTTTATCAACAGCTGTTTATTTGAAGTCTTAAAGAAGTCAACTATGTGAGCAGTGCAAGGTGAAATGCAGTTATGTCATCTTCTTGTCAATAACACACACATCACACTTTTGTGTGTTGTTGCTTCCTTATTAGTCATTATTCAAAGCTGATTTTAATGTGTAGCAGCGGCAGCTGAACTCAATGTGACAATGTGTCATAGTTACGTCAGTCAGCTGGAATTAAAAATACAAATATTTGTGTCGTTAGTCCAGAATCTTCACAGTCCTCATGGACGACATAATTAGGAACCAGTACTACAAAAAAATGGTTCTTGGTATACATCCCTAATCTTCACCACTAAATCTTTGAAATATGCTGACATATGTGCTGCTAAAGGTAAATAAACAGTAGCCATATTGAATGTTTGCCTTCATTTGACCACGTGAGGTAAGGAGGACGGCCTCTAGGTCACATGGTTACACCCCAGCAATTACACTGTTGATGATTGATGAGCATTCATTTTTAAATGGTGGTGTTAAAAAGCAAGTATATCTCCATCTTTAGTCATAAATGTGGCCCCCGGATGAACATGTGTCACAAACATTGTATTAGATGATATGTGGATGTTGTGCTTACTTGGACTGTGATGAAGCTGTGAGGACTCAGGTGCTTTGTCTTCATGCTCTTCAGTCTTCACAGAGACAACAGTCAGTGGAAACTTGCTGACATCATCCTCCTCCTGCCCTACAACACACTCTCCCTCCTCTTCCTCTTTAAAATAAGGGGGCTGTGGATCCTCCTCGTCCCCTTTAAAATGTGAGGGCTGTGGATCCTCTAAAGTGAAACTGTCCCCCTGGAGATGTGGGTGACATTCTTTTTGGTGTCCAATCAGCTGATGGATGTCTACAGGACACAAACAAAACACATTTTAACTCCTACATGCTAAATATTAAATCGTACATGAAATATAGGGCTGTGGCTATTGAAAATGTTTTTAATCAAGTGTTCTACTGGAAATGTTTTCGATTAATCGAGTAACTGGATAAAACATAGTGTTGCTTGGTTAAAGACGAATTTAAGCGACTTTAAGACATTTCACTTAATAATGAACGGCCAATTGGTTTGAGATGGTATGAGATCAAGATGTCATCTTTAGATCAGGCTTTGTTTTTTCCACAATCACTGCCACATTAAAAAGTTAAAGTAGCAATGATTGTCACACACACACTAGGTGTGGCCAGATTATTCTCTGCATTTGACCCATCACCCTTGATCACCCCCTGGGAGGTGAGGGGAACAGTGAGCAGGAGCGGTGGCCGCGCCCGGGATATCATTTTTTCGGTGATTTAACCCCCAATTCCAACCCTTGATGCTGAGTGCCAAGCAGGGAAGTAATGGGTCCCATTTTTATAGTCTTTGGTGTGACTCAGTCGGGGTTTGAAGTCACAATCTACCCATCTCAGGGTGGACACTCTAACCACTAGGCCACTGAGTAGGTGGATGTAGTAGGTGTTGTAGTAGGTTAATGGCTGCACCAATATGAAGGAAATAACAGCTCAGTATAGCTTTTACACACATAAATAACTTGTCAAACCTGCCAGCTAGCAGGCTAGGTTTACAGCGTCAGTTACCAAGACTTTGTCTTACCTCTTATTTTTGGAGGTCAAACTCTCGAGCTTTACTTACTCAGGAGTTTGCACTTAGCCTGCTCTCTGGAATATTCCCCCGGTGACTGTGTGAGTTTTATGTAAACATGTTGATACACATTGTTACAAACTGAGAGGAACATCAACCTCTCATAAATATTGTCTGGTTTTTATGAACAACATAAAACAATCAGTGCATCATCCTCACATGACAATTCATCTTCCTATAGACAATCTATTGAAGAATAGTGTTAATAATAAATCTAAAGTTAGTAAAGATGTGAGAGTAAGAAGTAAACAAACCTGTTCTGTGTAACACAACTTGATGTTTTTGATCCTTCTCCTCTTTTGTTGGACAAAGTTCCTCCTCGTACTCTGCTATGGTTCTTTCGCACATTTTCACACAATCACAACACTTTACACTCACACTTGATCTCTGCTTAGCGATGTGTTTTCATCACTTCCGCCTCTCTTTGTTAGCAGCTAACAAGCTAAGCTAACTAGCAAGCTAAACTAGCTGGAGAAGCATCAAAGTGCGCTCAGACTAATATACAAACAGTTATTAATTAATAAAGTGTAATAAAGGACATATATGTGTACATGGACGCACATATTAGGAACACTGAACTGTGACCACTGCAATAACGTCTTCACCGTCAGACGCCATCTTGCTTTATCCTCGCCGTGTTTGGTTCGCGCGCAGTCTTGTCAGATCTCGCGAGAGAAAAAAGTAACCAGCTCTTTTCCAGATCTCGCGAGAGAAACAAGTAACCAGCTCTTTTCCAGATCTCGCGAGAGAAATAAGTACAACCAGCTCCCACCCCCGGTAAAACTATTTTATTATATACTATTTACTTATTCTGAAAATAAAAGTAAACTTGTCCACTTATTTTCGTAAACATATTCAAATATTTAACAATGTATTGAAACAACAGTAGCATAAGGAAAGAAAAAAAAAAAGAAAAAAAAAATATTACACTTATGATATTTATTTGCCTTTGATACTAATCGTTTTTATAATGTATTTTAGAATGTGGGAGGTTTTCATGTTCTTTTTAAATTTCCTTTGGCATTATATTTATATATATATTACA
Organism: Entelurus aequoreus; assembly: GCF_033978785.1. Classification (NCBI taxonomy): domain Eukaryota; kingdom Metazoa; phylum Chordata; class Actinopteri; order Syngnathiformes; family Syngnathidae; genus Entelurus; species Entelurus aequoreus. Next base: position 41,140,106 of record NC_084752.1, on the reverse strand, counting down.
CTTTTATGCAGATGATTGACAAATTTATATGCCAATTTCAAAAGGCCATGCACGGCCCCCTGACACTCCTTCTCAACTGTCTATGCGATGTCAAGGCTTGGTTAGCCCAGAATGTTTTAATAATGAATGAGGGAAAAACGGAAATGTCAGTTTTTAGTCCAGCCCTCACTGACTTGGGACCATTGCAAAATTATGTGCGTCCCAAAGTCAGCAGCCTTGGCATCACCATAGACAGCCATTTTAAACTTGACAAACAAGTCAATGGCATTTTAAAATCATGTTTTTATCATCTTCGTCTTTTAGTAAAGATAAAACCGTTTTTATCTTTTAACCTTTTTGAACAAGTACGCTGCATGCTTTTATTTCAAGTGGCCTGGACTACTGCAATGCACTTTATGCTGGCATTAGCCAAAAAGCTCTCTCCCGGTTGCAGTTAGTCCAGAACGTGGCAGCACGACTTTTAACAGGGGCCAGGAAACGCCAGCATAACCCCAATTCTTCAGAGTTTGCACTGGCTTCCTGTTCATTTTAGAATTGATTTTAAAACCTTGCAGTTTGTTTTTAAAGCTTTACATGGACTGGCACCTCAGTATATCTCGGACCTCATCCAAATTTACACTCCTGCGCGCGCTCTGAGGTCCGAGAGCCAGCTCCAGCTCGTGGTGCCCAGGACCAGACTTAAATCCAGGGGAGACAGGGCCTTCTCTGTGGTCGTCCCTAAGCTCTGGAACACTCTGCCCCTCCATGTTCAAACTGCTCCCACAGTGGAGTGTTTTAGGCCTCGTCTTAAGAACAACTTTTATTCTTTGGCTTTTAACACTACGTGAGTTGTGTGGTCCTCTGTATTTTTTATAAATTTTGATTACTACTTACTGTTTTAATTGGTTTTACCCTTTAAAATCGTTTTTAATCATATTTATTTTTATATTGTTTTTATATTTATTTATTTTTGGTTGTTATTCAGTCATTGGTGGATCTAAGGATAATATTTGAATATTGTTTTTAATATTGTTTTTAATATTGTGGTGCAGTACTTTGGAAATATTTTTGTTGTTTAAATGTGCCATATAAATAAAGTGGATTGAATTATATATATATATATATATATATATATATATATATATATATATATATATATATATATATATATATATATATATATACAGTATATCTATGCAAATATCTATATATATATATTTTTTTCTTTCTCTCATATATATATATATATATATATATATCCATATATATATAAATATATATACTGTATATATATGCAAATATATATATATATATATATATATATATATATATATATATATATATATATATATATATATATATATATATATATGTATTTTATATATATCTATATATATCTATATACAGTATATCTATGCAAATATATATATATTTTTCTTTTTCTTTCTCTCATATATATATATGCAAATATATATATATATATATATATATATATATATATATATATATATATATATATATATATATATATATATATATATATATATATATATATATATATATATATATATATACATATATATATATTCTAAAATACATTCTAAAAACTATTAGCATTAAAGAAAAAAATATATATCATGTGTGTAATATTTATTGTGTTTCTTTAGGGGTTTTTGTCTTTCCTTACGCTATTGTTATTTCAATACATTGTTAAATATTTCAATATTATTACGGGGGAAAAAAAAAGTATATATATATATATATATATATATATATATATATATATATATATATATATATATATATATATATATATATATATATATATATACTGTATATTGATTTTATGGAGTTATATATATATATTTATATATATATATATATATATATATATATATATATATATATATATATATATATATATATATATATATATATATATATATATATATATATATATATATATATATATATATAAAATACACCCCACATTCTAAAATACTTTCTAAAAACGATTAGCATCAAAGAAAAAAAATAATATCATGTGCGTAATATTTATTTTGTTTCTTTTGGGGTTTTTGTCTTTCCTTATGCTACTGTTATTTCAATACAATGTTAAATATTTCAATATAATTACGGGGGAAAAAAATAAAAAATAAAAAAAATTATATATATATATATATATATATATATATATATATATATATATATATATATATATATATATATATATATATATATATATATACTGTATATATATATACCAGTGGCGTGCGGTGAGGTTAATGTCTGGTGAGGCACTGACTTCATCACAGTCAGATTTACAAACATATGAACCCTAAAGAGTATCTTATTCACCATTTGATTGGCAGCAGTTAACGGGTTATGTTTAAAAGCTCATATCAGCATTCTTCCCTGCTTGGCACTCAGCATCAAGGGTTGGAATTGGGGGTTAAATCATCAAAAATGATTCCCGGGAGCGGCGCCGCTGCTGCCCACTGCTCCCCTCACCTCCCAGAGGGTGAGCAAGGGGATGGGTCAAATGCAGAGGACAAATTTCACCACACCTAGTGTGTGTGTGACAATCATTGGTACTTGAACTTAACTTTAACTTTACACTTACAAACTGTAGCACACAAAAAAGCACATTTAATAAAAACAACGTTATTATGGTCTTACCTTTACTTATAAGTGCGGGAACAGTGGTGTTCGTGTTGGAGGAGTTGTGAATGAATGAAATATGAAATCCGTGCTGCAGTCTGCAGGTGTACCTAATGTTGTGTCCCTGCGGTCGTTTGCGGCTCCTCCGGCGCGAGCATTGTTGTTTTTGCGCTTTTTGGCTTCTTGTTAAGTGACTTTTTTTGGGTGGATTCGGTCTTGCACGTGGAGGGTTTGGGTGTGGGCTTTGTTTGGTGTGGCCGCAGCGCTCCCGTCAGAGGGTGTATTCCAGAGGTGGGACCAAGTCATTGCTTTGCAAGTCACAAGTAAGTCTCAAGTCTTTGCCCTCAAGTCCCGAGTCAAGTCCAAAGTCAAGACTGGAAAGTCTCAAGTCAAGTCACAAGTCCTGCATTTTGAGTTTCGAGTCCTTTCAAGTCCTTTTAACCACAGATTAATATTTTTACACAGATTGTGTATGCTTTTAAACCGCTGTATTTATTTATTAAAACAAGTGCATTTGAAATAGCATGAAAAAAAATAGTACTGACATTGCAATTCATAATAGCACTATTAACCAGTCATTTTAATAGTTTAAACAATTTTAAACATTTAACTCATTCCTTTACAGAATAAAGACACTTGCAAAAACAAGTGTAACTGTACTTATTTGTACAAAAGTGTTAACATTGTATTTCCATGGCATATTGCATTGTAACTAGTTCCACAGCAGTTTCTATTCTGTTCTTACCTTATCTCATTGATCTCATCTCATACTGTATGTGTGTTTATGTGTGCGTACACATGAAAAACATAAGAAATACATGAACATAACAATGAACAGAGTTGTACTTTTTAGATGTCAGGGCCCTATGCAATATGTACACATATTCTTAATATAGTATACATTTTAACTGACCTTTATTTGACTATGTTTGTCTTTTTGTAGGTGGCTAAAATACGCGGTGCTGCTGACCGCCGTCTAATGTTACGTTACTGTGTGTGATACATTGACTAACGTAACGTTAAGTATAGGTACCTCATGCAACCCTGCTTAAAAAAATCACTTGACAAAAAGTATGAATAAGGTAGCAAACTGCAGTGGACGCAACATATTGCTGTGTTTGAAATGACGTTATAACCATAGACATCTTATAAGTAGACGCAGTATTGGTTGCTGTGACGCAAGCAAATTGCATCTTGAAGTGGTGATGAGGAGCCGGCGAGCAGTCTAAACTGACAGTTGACAGGTAGAAAACAAAGATGCCGGGCTGGTGTTCAGCGTTTTCCTGCTCAAATGAGCGGACTGTTGAAAATAGGAATCGGGGGATTACTTTTCACAAGTAAGATTTAACATTAATGTACTATTGGTTGTATTTTATGAAAATAACATTACCACAGAGTTGAGAAGGAGCAAAGATCTTCAATATTTGTATGTGAAAATCACAAAGAAATCTTCTGGGGGAGGATGACGCCCCTACAGGGGTTTGGTTTACAAACTTTCAGCCCCACCTAAAACAAAATTCACCAGCCGCCACTGATTATGATGCATTCTCATTTTAGGCAAAATATAAGACAATACTTTCTTAACAGTATAACTGTAACCAGGAATAAGTCTTCAAGTAACAATATTCAAATACTAACATTGTTGGGTAAGACAGCATTTGGTTTTATTCTGAATCCAGTGAAAGAGATTGGTGGTTTTAGCTGATATAAAGACTTTCAGGTGTTTATATATGTTCAAGTATTTGGCAGACGCTTTTATCCAAAGCGACATACATAAAAAATACATATATAACAATCACTGTAAACATGATCATTTAAGGGAAGAATGTAATACAAAATATCAATACAAAGTGTCAAGACAGAATAAACTCTCTGCTGCTGCAGCAACAGAGATACGGTCTATACGATATATAGATATCTAATGTATTCATACATTGTTTATGTAGGATATACGCATGTATATATAACATAATCATATTGTTTCTTCAACTTAAAAATAGCTGACCGTTTTTTTCCCCCTTCTCTGGGATTATATTCCCAGTTTTGATCTCGGAAGTCTGGTCACTTATAGGCAGGGGCGGATTAAGAAATTTTGGCCCCCTGGGCCTGACATGGTCTTGGCCCCTCAACCCCCCGCGCGTGTGGGCGCACACACACGCACGCACTATGCAAGAAATACTGTATACTGTGAACAGACATGCACACTGTACTGTACAGAAGAGTGCACATACTGCACACACACTATTAGGTATACCACACAGACACTGACAAGCACAGGTTTCACACAGACACAGGGGGAGGGGATAAATGGCCTAAAAATAAACATTTTTGAAAATGATTACGCCCACTTCAGTGATGGTGCATTGGGTCATTTGAGAGATATTATGTATTGGAAGTTGGTAGCTATCATGAAATAAACCCCCCAACCCACCCAAAAAACTAAATCGGACATGATTTTTGCCCCCTTTTCCTCCCTTCTATCATTAAAAATAAAATAATATCTTAGGAAAACACATTGGCATAACGGCAGCTGTGCAGCAAATTGAGGCTCAAAGTCTGTATCTATTTGTGGTTAAGCTTGAGGAGAAGGAGAAAGGTAAAATGATAACATGCATCGGAGAGCACCACAAAGAAAGGTGTAGGCCAGTTCATGGTACAAGGGCTGCATGCAGGTCAAGATAGCCCATTTCCAAGAATGCTATAGTGGCTGGACAGGCACTGGACATGTCCTGAACTCAGTGTCAGACGTGGCTGCCGAATACTTGGATGAAGTGAAGCAGCTGACAGATCTCATGCTGCCCCATCTGAAGACTGTCCTGGCCAGGCAGAGGATGGATGAGGAGACCTTCCCAATGGACCCTGTCAGTGAACAGGCTAGTAACATTGATGGCACCCCTGTGCACAACATTGGGATGGAGAGACAATGTGGCAAGGTGGACTACAAACTGAAGAAGTTGGGCACACTGAACGCAGTCAATAGGTCAATAATTTTACAGAAGAGCCAGGAGCTTCAGAGGTTTCAAGGCAGCAGCACAAGCAAAAAGGGAGGTTGAACTCAACTGGAGTAAATTCATGAAGGCAAAATTCGAGAGTAGGGCAGATGAGAAACAAGAGATGGCTCAAAGAAAGGAGAGTAAGAGACTAGACATGCTGGACACACTGAAATCTTTTGATGGCCCCTTCACGATAGTGGGGAAGTTGAAAAGTTCCTTGTGGATGAAAGTCTGCACAAGAATGCAAAGCTGCAGAGAATGAAGCTTGAGGTTCAGTTTGCCAGAGAAAGCACCAAGCTTCTGCCTAAAGTCAATCCTATCTTCACAATCCAGGTGACACTTCCCAGAAATGGCAAAAGTGCAATTCTCCAAGTCATAATGGATACTTAGAATTTTATGGTGGTGGTAAGTATTCATGAAAACAGGTAGCCTAACATTAGTGAATGGGTGAATTCTGGAAATAACCTAAAAATCTTACACAGTGCACCTTTAAGCAAGGGGTTTCTTTCGTGCTTTCAATTTTGCAAAATCATCCACCACATCATTGAAGTCCAACTCTCTTGTCAGCTCACTCTCAATTGCCATTAGAGATAACGCATTTAATCTTTTCTGAGTCATTCTTGTGCGCAGCTCATTTTTTACTCTTGACAAAAGAGAGAATGAGCGTTCTCCCTCACAGTTACTGACCGGTAGAGTGAGAAAAATCTGTAGCGCAATGTATGTATTAGGAAACGTAGGCTGTAGTCCAAAATGTATTATTGTTTTGAGCAGTCCTGAAGGGGTCCTCTCCTCATCAGTGTTGTTGAGCTGTATAAAAGATTTGAACTGTATAAGCTCCTGTCCAAGACTTTCATTGAGGTCAGATGGGTATGATTCAGTGAGAATCTTGGCCTTGTGAAGGACTGAAGCATTGGACTCTGTATCCAAAGAGAAAAGGACACTGAACAAATTGTTCAGATGTTTGTAGGCCTCCAGACGGTGATTAAGGCTTGAACTCAGTTGATCAATAGAGGCAATAAATGTCTCTATTTGAAACAGTTGCCTTCCCTCAAGCACAACATCTGGGGATGCTGATTCATCAGCAAACTTTTTACGTTTCCTCGTCCGTTCAGCCCTGTAAGATGGGGTGCCACCCAACATGTTTAAGGCTTTCTGCTCAAAATGATCAAATAGATCTCTTTGGGAGAGAACAAAGGTGCGCAGAGATTCCAGCAATCTAACTGCTGTACCAAGGTCCATGTCTGCTTTTTGAAGTTGCAGACTTGTGGCCTGAAATCTGGACAGAACAGTGTCCCAAAAGCCTGCCATGAAGGCCATCTCAAGTGAATCCAGCTTCCGCACTAGACTGTCAGCTTCAGTTCGTGTGTCTCGTTTCTCTGTGTCATCAGTGGAAATAACCTGTAGTGCTGCTTTTATTTTACTGTAGTTCTGCCACAGTGCTTTGGTAGATTCTGCACGGCAACTCCAACGCGTGTTGGATAAAGCTTTAAGTGTGAGATCTATGTTGGAATTGCCAAATACCCTGTCCCATCGGTGTGTGGATGCAGTTGTGAAGTTGTAAATAGACTGAATCAAGTCAAAATACTTAGAGACTTCATTTCCACATCTGTCAATGCTGTTGACTCCCACCAAATTCAAAGAGTGAGCTGCACATGGAATATAGTGTATTAATGGGTTGCTTTTCTTTAAGTGAGCCTGCAACCCATTATACCTCCCTGACATGTTGCTGGCATTATCATAAGCCTGCCCCCTGCAATTTGACAGCTCTAACCCTAGATTTTCCAACACAGACATGACACAGTTAGCCAAACTTTCACCTGTATGGCTAGTAATGGGCTCAAAACCCACAAAGCGTTCAACAACACTGCCCTCTTTGCTAACAAAACGGAATATGAATGTCAATTGGTCCACATGAGATAAATCTGGGGTTGAATCCACAATGATAGAGTAGTATTTGCTTGCTTGCAGTTCATCTGCTATAGCCTGTTTGGTTTTTGCACCCATCAATTCAATGAATTCCTCACAAATGGTGGAGGACAGATATGAGGTATTACCTCGACCCATCTGCCCAAACTTTCTGATGTGATCCTTTAGAAAGGGATCAAATTCAGCCAGGACCTCCAGAATACCAAGGTAGTTCCCATTGAGAGGAGACCCTAACGATTCATTTTTACCCCTAAATGCAAGGCCCCTTTCTGCAAGGAATTTAATGACTGCAACAACTCTTTGTAACACCTGCCTCCAATAGCTGCTCTCTGCCTGAAACTGTTTGAACAGGTCTGCATCAACTGTGGCACCTTTGGCGCGGTTCAAGACTGCTTGCATGCAGGTTATGTGCTCAGCACTTCGCTCATGTTCACCAAATCTTTCTGAGTGTTTCCAATCACAATAGCCTGTCACAAAAGAATGCGTTTTTGGGGAAAACAGTTTGCATGCAAAGCAGTAAACATTACCAGTAGAGGGAGAGTACATCAGCCACTCTCTTTGTACTCGTTGTCCATTGGGCAAGTGTGAAGTAAAATGTTCATTGTTTAGGCATCGGGTTTTGCCTCCTAGCCCACTGTTCCTCACAGAAGCTGGATAATGGCTGTGACGGTTGTGAAATGATTTTGCACCTCTTTGAATAAGAACTTCCTTCATTGACTCAGTGAGGGTCTCAGCCCATTTAGCGGGATCACTAGGTAGAGTTGTCACTGTAGATGGTGTTGAAGAAAGATTCAGCTCATTTTCTATGCTGTCCAGAGGTGCAGTGACCTCACATTCATCCGAGCAACTGGCTACTGCTGAATTGGTTGAATCATAAGCATCAGAAGCATTTGGTTCAGTGTCTACACTTGTAGTGGTCTCAGGATCTTGGGAGCTACATGCTAGCTCAGGTGCATTGCTAACCTTAGCTGAATTTGCAGTAGCATTTATAGAATTGCTTTCAGCAGATGTCTTTGTACTGAAGAAGCTGGAGATATTTGGAACACTCTCAAGTAAAACTGATTCCTTTTTTTTCTTTTCTTGCTGAATTTTTTTTCTAGCTCCTCCAGTTAAACGTTTATGATCCATATTTCCCTTCTTTCTTTGCACATTGGCTCTTTGCCTATCACAACAGATAAACCAACTATGTGTGTGTGTGTGTGTGTGTGTGTGTGTGTGTGTGTGTGTGTGTGTGTGTGTGTGTGTGTGTGTGTGTGTGTGTGTGTGTGAGTTTGTTTGTGTGTTTATGATCGGTGCTGCTTCCTTCAAGTGTGTGAGGTGATTTAGAAAACTAGCAACCCAGCATCAACACTCCAAAGCAGAGAATAACAGCTTACTAGCATAGACAATTGAGAGCAGAGAATCAACTGATTCGTCTGATAGACAGCAGGAGAGCAGAGTGGTCAGTGATGATCGAATCAAGAAAATGTCTAAATGGCAAGGGAACAGACTGATTTGTACTGAGGAGAAAGAGAGAGAGAGCCAATTACAGTGAAATATATTCCAAAAGAGCCAAGTGACTAGCTGAAGGCAGGGACAAATGCCTTGGAGTGACCAACAAGAGTGCAAAGTACCAAATGGCAAAATGTGGAAAGACCAACAGGCAGATCTGCTTTTACCTCTTATCTTCACAACCAAAAAGTTGCTAAATGATGTTTTCAGTCGCTAGCCAGGTATGGCCAAAAGACGCGAAATCTAGCGGCAAAGTCGGTCAATCACACTGACAGTGAAACAAATATTTTGAAAAGATAATAATTGTACACCTTTGTGCACTTTAGTCTTCTATCTAAATATTTTCACAAAGGACACCAAGGCAGCTTGCTAGCTATGATGGGAGCAACAATGTCTGATAGACAGCAGGAGAGCAGAGTGGTCAGTGATGATCCAATCAAGAAAATGTCTAAATGGCAAGGGAACAGACTGATTTGTACTGAGGAGAAAGAGAGAGCCAAGTACAGTTAAATATATTCCAGAGCCAAGTGACTAACTGAAGGCAAAGACAACAGCCAGATACCTTAGCAGAGACCAACAAGAATTCAAAGTACCTAATAGCAAGATGGCGAGACCAACACAATAAATTGTATTAGGATTTAATTTATTAACGTTAATCTTAACAGCCAAAAAGTTGCTGAATAATGTTTGTAGTCGCTAGCCAGGTATGCCCAAAACAAGAGTCGCTAAACCTAGCAGCAAAGTTGCTTAATTGCAACACACTCTAGGATTCAGGGGAATTAAGGATAATAAAGATATTAATTGTACAACTTTTTGTACTTTTTTTCTAGTTTTTTGAGTCGCCAGCCATGTATGGCCAAAAGTCGCTAATTGAATGCCAACGTTGCTTAATCGCCAACACACTGGGACTCACTGAAGGACTGACTGAATAAAAAAGATAATTAAGATAATTGTGTACTTTTCTCTTCTGATATTTTCTCTAAGGACCCCAAGCTATCTGCAAGCAGCAATAATGTCTGACAGACAGGAGAGCAGAGTGGTCAGTGATGAATGGCAAGGGAACAGGCTGATTTGTACTGAGGAGAAAGAGAGAGAGAGAGACAATTACAGTGAAATATATTCCAAAAGAGCCAAGTGACTAGCTGAAGGCAGGGACAAATGCCTTGGAGTGACCAAGAAGAGTGCAAAGTACCAAATGGCAAAATGTGGGAAGACCAACAGGAAGATCTGCTTTTACCACTTATCTTCACAACCAAAAAGTCGCTAAATGATGTTTTTAGTCGCTAGCCAGGTATGGCCAAAAGACGCGAAATCTAGCGGCAAAGTCGGTCAATCACACAGTGAAACAAATAATTTTAAAAAGATAGTAATCGTACAATGTCTTGTACTTTTGTCTTCTTTCTTAATATTTCTCAAAGGACACCAAAATGTCGCTATCTGCAGGCAGCTTGCTAGCTATGATGGCAGCAACAATGTACCTTAGAGTGACTGACCAACAAGAGCTCAAAGTACCTAATGGCAAAATGTGGAGAGACAGACACAATAAATTGCATTAAGATGAAGAGAACTGTTGCTATTATTAATCTTAACATCAACCAGAAAGTCGCTAAATGTCACCAGCCAGGTATGGCCAAAAGTCGCTTAATTGGCCACACACAGTAACAGAGAAACTAACAAAAAAAAGATCATAAAGATAATAGTTGTACAACTGTGTGTACTTTTGTCTTCTTTCTAAATATTTTCCCAAAGGACACCAAAATGTTGCTATCTGCAGGCGGGAGCGTGCCTATGTTCCCCGGGTCCTATGTTCCCCGGGTCCTATGTTCCCCGGTTGTTCCTGGGTCTTTGTATGCGACCGGGGAACTTAGGACCCTTTTTCTAAAAAAGGGTCCTATGTTCCCCGGTTGTTCCTGGGTCTTTGTATGCGACCGGGGAACTTAGGACCCTTTTTCTAAAAAAGGGTCCTATGTTCCCTGCATTGTATCTGGCGAAATTGCGAAATTGTGCCCTGACCAAAACCATCCCTAAACCTAACCTGTCACAGGGCGTTGTGGAGCACTTTTTTTTGGCGAAATTGTGCCCTGACCAAAACTATCCCTAAACCTAACCTGTCACAGGGCGTTGTGGAGCACTTTTTTGGCGAAATTGTGCCCTGACCAAAACCATCCCTAAACCTAACCTGTCACAGGGCGTGCGGCAGCAGATAGAGCAACTCAAACGCGAACTTCCTTCCTTCGACAACTTAAACGCGTCTCTGTCATGCGTGTCTGCGTGCGTCTTACTTAGTCGCGCATTGGAAGCAGCGGGGAACATAGAACCCTTTTCTGGAAAAAGTGTTGTACGTTCCCCGCAGCGGGGAACATAGAACCCTTTTTTTTAAAAAGGGTCCTTAGTTCCCCGGTAGAGGGGAACATAGGACCCGGGTAACATAGGGACGGGGAACATAGGGATGACCCGCTGCAGGCAGCTTGCTAGCTATGATGGCAGCAACGATGTCTGCCAGACAGGAGAGAGTGGTCAGTGACGATCGAATCGAGAAAATGACAAAATGGGTCAAAGACCAAAAAGTTATTAACTGACAGCAGTGACAAATGTCAGACTGTAAACTTTCTCGAAAGAAAAGGACAAAATGGGAAGATGCTGATAATAACAGCAAAATGGAAAATATAAGAATTTCCAAGTAATGCTCAACTCAAGTGTGTGTGTGTGTGTGTGTGTGCGCGCGTTAAACTTCTTGTTGAATGATTTCAAATTATCTCTGAGTCTGAACTGAGGGAAAGGAAACCAAATTTTGAGCAGTCTCTCACGAGTTCAAAATACCAAATGAGGAGATTCTAAAAGAACAGACCGGTTTATGAAAGACTTGATGGGGGAGGGGCACAGCTAAGAATACTTGAGTGAGATTCTGTGATCCAAATTCGAGATAGAGCTTTTTGATAATGATAATTTGTCAGAGTAAGGTTGTGTAATCAAAATTTGAGAATGAGCTTTGTCAATCAATCAAGAATATTTGCATTAAGTTCTGTGATCAAAATTCAGAAACAACCTTTAATAATTGATAAAGAATATGTGAGTGAGGTTGTGTGATCCATCCAATTTGAGAATTAGCTTTGATAATAATGATTGAGAGCCTCTGGCCCTCTGTGGATCATGGCCGCGGGGCCAATTTTGCCTGGCCCCTTGGGGCCTCTGTGGGTCGTGGCCGCGGGGCCAAGTTGGCCTGGCCCCTTGGGGCCTCTGACCCTCTATGGATCGGGGCCAAGTTGGCCTGACCCCTCGGGGCCTCTGGCCCTCTATGGATCATGGCCGCGGGGCCAAGTTGGCCTGACCCCTTAGGACCTCAGGCCCTCTGTGGGTCGCGGCCGCAGGGCCAAGTTGACCTGGCCCCTTGGGGCCTCTTACCCTCTATGGATCGTGGCCGCGGGGCCAAGTTGACCTGGCCCCTTGGGGCCTCTGGCCTTCTGTGGCTCGCGGCCGCGGGGCCAAGTTGGCCTGGCCCTTTGGGGCCTCTGGCCTTCTGTGGGTCGTGGCCGCGGGGCCAAGTTGGCCTGGCCCCTTGGGGCCTCTGACCGTCTATGGATCGTGGCCGCGGGGCCAAGTTGACCTGGCCCCCTGGGGCCTCTGACCCTCTATGGATCGTGGCCGCGGGGCCAAGTTGGCCTGGCCCCTTGGGGCCTCTGACCGTCTATGGATCATGGCCGCGGGGCCATGTTGGCCTGGCCCCTTGGGGCCTCTGGCCCTCTGTGGGTCGCGGCCGCGGGGCCAAGTTGACCTGGCCCCTTGGGGCCTCTTACCCTCTATGGATCATGGCCGCGGGGCCAAGTTGGCCTGGCCCCTTGGGGCTTAAGATTATTATTTTTGCAAAAGTAGTTTTGCTTGGGTCGCGGCCGCGGGGCCAAGTTGGCCTGGCCCCTTGGGGCCTCTGGCCCCCTGGGCCTGGGCCCGGTAGGCCCGGTCATTAATCCACCTATGCACAGAAGATAATACAAATAACAGAAGAAATTAACCAATTAAAAAGATGGTTTGACAAAAACAGACTATCTTTGAATCTCAGTAAAACTAAAATAATGCTATTTGGTAACAGTAGAAGAGAAAGTCAAACACAAATACAAATAGACGGAATAGAAATTGAAAGAGTAAATGAAACCAAATGTCTAGGTATAATGATTGATGATAAATTGAACTGGAAATCTCAATTAAAAAATATACAACATAAAGTAGCAAGAAACACGTCAATAATGAATAAAGCAAAACATGTTCTAGACAAAAAATCACTTCATATTCTCTACTGTTCACTAGTGTTACATATCTGAGTTATTGTGTAGAAATATGGGGAAATAATTACAAAAGTACACTTCATTCATTAACGGTGTTACAAAAAAGATCAGTTAGAATAATATATAATGTTGGATATAGACAACACACAAATCCTTTATTTATTGAATCAAAGATACTGAAATTCCACCACATAGTGAATTTGCAAACAGCTAAAATTATAAACAAAGCAAACTATAACCTGCTACCCAAGAATATACAACAATTCTTCTCAAAAAAAGAGGAGAAAAATCATCTTAGAGAGAAATGTAATTTAAAACATTTGTACGCACGTACAACACTTAAGACCTTCGGTATATCAATATGTGGAATTAAATTATGGAATGCATTAAGCAAAGCAATCAAACAATGTACGAATATGATCAATTATTTATGCTTACATGTGGAAATAATAATAATAGTAAATAAAATAACAATAATAAAAAAGGTAAATAAAGCATAAAATAGTCTCTAATAAATTAATTAAATAAAAAACAGCATATAAAATATATACATCAGCAAATAACAAAAATATAGATCAAGAAAAAGGATCCTTAATATGTGCAGCAATTTTTCCCACTCACATCACCTCGTTTTATGTATTTTTTCTACAATTAACTATGCCAAAAAACACGTAGACATACCTTTTTTTTTGTAATGGAAACAAAAACAACATGGCGTCACACACAGCTAGTCCACAGTAAACAGGATCTCGAGCTCCACTAAAGAACAAAGAAAGAAATAATACACACTCATATTAATAGCAAAGAACGGCTGTTTCCACTCTGTTAACGTTACGTTGTTATAACGAAGTAATAGCGACCTGGGCCTAAACAACACTGACAATAAAGTAATACGCTTTCGTTTCAACCAGTTGGAAATATGTGGAATGTCGTAGCATGTAACCTACACACATTCACAGCGTCTAACAAAAGATAGCCTAAGTTAACTGTATTGAACGTTACTCACCGGCTTCACAAAACACAGATAAAAAACAATTTTACAATAGCACGGCGAAAAAATGACCGTCGTTGTGTGGGTTTTTTGACGAATAACACTCTTTTCCACTTTTACTCGCTCGGGCCTCACCTCCCGCGTGCAGCCATTTCGAATTTTCTGAATACGTGACGTCAGACGCACGTCCCCATGCAAAGCATTCTGGGAGGCGGCGCTGGAAATAAAAGCCTTTTTTTACAGAATATAAAGTTTTACTGCTAGTCCAAATATCAAACAACGTCATTACAATCATACATAAATGATGATGGAAACACAAAGGCCGATCTTTACTGCGAATGTAGCAATAAATCAATAAATCTATACTTACGTTCGTGTTCCAGCAAAGAAAGTCCAGAGATCTTGGCTCATGCGCGTACACGCTAGTAGTCGCGTCCACGTCTGCGGATGCAGACATTGGTCGGCTCAGCGCGCGTAGGCGGAGCCTATAACTCTAGGCGGCGCGCGCCGGTTTAGTTTGTCGCGTCCGCGTATGCGAATCAGACACGAGTCCGCTCAGGATCAGCTGTCTGACCGTACAATTTTCAGAGGCGGAGCTGTATCCTCTAGGCGGAGCCAAAACGAATGTGACAGTAACGCGGGTTGGGCGACTTGAAGGCGGATCCGTATAGCAGTCTTCTGCTGTGTGGGTAGGAAGATGGTCGGAGGAGTGAAACTGCCTTCAGGACAGAGGCTACCAGCAGTGAGAGGCTACATGGATGATATCACCACCATACTTCAGACAGTAGCATGTACAACAAGACTGCTGAAGAGGATCGACGAGCTTGTGGGCTGGGCGAGGATGAAGATCAAACCCCCCAAATCACGCAGTCTGTCTATCAGGAAAGGAGCCAGAAGTGACAACACCATCTTTGTCGCAGGCGGTGAGAACATTCCATTGCTGGCAGATCAACCTGTTTGTAGCCTGGGTCGCACCTACACAACAGAGCTCTCTGACAGGCAGATGGGGGAGAGGGTGAGGAAGCAGCTCGCAGATGGCCTGGCCAAGATCAATCAAAGCCAACTCCCTGGGAAGTACAAAGTATGGTGCTACCAGTTCATACTGTACCAAAGGGTGATGTGGCCACTGAAGATGAGCGAAATCCCCTCCTCAGTGGTAAGCAAGATGGACGGGGTGGCAAACTCGTTCATCAGAAAGTGGCTGGGACTACCAAGGTGCCTCTCAGACGTAGGCCTCTTTGGTAGGAATGCTCTTCAACTACCACTGCGATCCATCAGCCTGGGATACAAGCAAGAGAAGGCTCGGCTGGTGCTGGAGCTGAGGGAATCCACTGACCAGCTGGTGAGAGCAGCGGGCACCCAGATAAGAACAGGAAGAAAGTGGAAAGCCCAAGAAAAGGTTGACACGGCGATCAGCAGGCTGAAGCACCGTGAAGTGGTCGGCAGAGTTCAGGAAGGTCGAGCAGGCCTTGGGAGGGGCGAGGCTCCCTTGTTCTGGTCAAAGGCTTCCAAAGAAGACCGGAGAGCCATGGTGGTGGCAGAAGTGGCAAGAAATGAGCAGGAACGCCTAAACATCAAAGCGGTGTCCCAGGGCCAGCAAGGTCGTTGGACATTGTGGGAAGGTCTCACAGACAGGACGATGTCATGGTCTGACCTGTGGAAGATCCCCCAAGCCAGGCTCAGCTTCCTGATCAGAGCAACGTACGACACCTTGCCTTGTCCCCGAAACCTCCACTAATGGTTTGGTGCCGAGGAGACCTGTCCCCTCTGCAACACCATCAACGCAAGCCTCCAGCACATCCTGTCGGGCTGCTCGACAGCGTTGTCGCAAGGCCGGTACAGATGGCGACACGACCAAGTCTTGAAAAAGTTGGCAGAGGTGTCAGAGACCTGCAGAAAGGAGGCTAATAGCAGACCTTCCGCTCCAGCCAGACATCTCATCCAATTCGCGAGGGCTGGGGATGGTGCCAAACACCCCCACCAGAGAGCTACAGCGAGACTCTTCTCACCAGGAAATGAGTGGAGCATGAGGGTTGACCTGGGGAAGCAGCTCCAGTTCCCCAGGGAGATCGTCGAAACATCGCTACGGCCAGACCTGGTCTTCTGGTCAGAGGCTTGCAGGACGGTTCTTCTGGTCGAGCTTACTGTCCCATGGGAGGGGGGGTTGGAGGCTGCTTATGAGCGGAAGCGAGCCAAGTACTCTGACCTGGCAGCAGAGTGCAGGGAGGCTGGCTGGAAAGCCGTCATCTGCCCTGTGGAAGTGGGGTGTAGGGGCTTCGTGGGTTCCTCAACTGCCCGCCTACTCCGAGACATTGGATGCACAGGAGCGGGGCATCGGAAAGCCATGAAAGAGCTGGCCGAGGAGGCGGACAAAGGCAGCTTCTGGCTGTGGCTAAGGAGGAGGAAGCATAAGAGTTGGGGGGCAAACACCTAGGACATCAGCAGGGGGTGGCAGGGAGACATCCCTGCCATCGCTCCGCCACCATGAGACGTTCTGGGGTTAAAGGAGCGAAACGTTGATGAATGGTGGTCCCCAGCTGATGACCCGTTTATGCCCACAGAGGTGTTCGGTGAGGTGTCACAGCACACCTGTCAAAAGGCACTGGAGGAGGTGCGTCAGGCAGCAATGCCCAGCAGGAATTCCATCACCTGTATCTTGATATACCTTTTCCTTGAGTTCTGCGATCTAAGTTTGAAGCTCTTGCTCTCGCTGTTTCCGCAGCGCGTTCTCAATTTGAAGCTCTCGCTCTGTCCGCAACGCGTTCTCAATTTGAAGCTCTCGGGCTGTCTGCAGCGACTCCACTGCAAGAGATGGTTTGAACTTAACAATATTGTAATGTCAAATTGAAGAATCTACGTTCCTTAGGTTTAAAATCGAGCTTGCACATCTCAGCTTCGAAACGTTCCTTGAGAAATGTGTAACTTCTCGCTTTAGTTTCAATAATCTCCTCGCAAGACGCCATCAGAGCCTGGAGAGAGACCTTTTTGCTGCTGTAATTATTAGCATTTGTTTTGGCCTCCACCACCTGCCGTTGGCGTGGCTCCAATTGTTCCAAGACACGTTGAAAGTCTTAAATCATCGTTCCTTACATTTAAAATCGAGCTTGCACATCTCAGTTTCGAAACGTTCCTTGAGGAATTTGTAACGTTCCTTTTCAGCTTCGCTAGTCTCCTCGATAGACTCCATCAGAGCTCGGAGAGAGTCCTTGGTAAGCTGGAGATAGGTCTTTTTGCTGCTGTACAAATTGTCCAGCATTTTGGCCTCCAGATCCTGGCTGGTACCTTCACCACCATCTTCCTTTCTCTCTCCGGGAACTTGAGCTGTGGAGAACAAAGTTATCACAAAATGCTTCTCCAGGTTGAAGTATAAGAAAACAAATACTCACGGGACGGCGGTCCGCTTTTTCTAAGCTGTGTTTGGAGTTCAAGTTGTTGCCGTTGTTTCGGTTAAGGCAAGATACAGAAATACAAGTTACAAATGAAAGTTCATTATCAGCCCACTCTAGTCATACCTTTTCCTTCAGTTCTGCTATCTCAATTTGATGCTCTCGCTCTCGCTTTGTCCGCAGCGCGTTCTCAATTTGATGCTCTCGCTCTGTCTGCAGCAACTTCACTGCAGGAGATGGCTTAAACTTAACAATATTGTAATGTCAGATTGTAGAATCTACGTTCCTTCAGCTTCGAAACGTTCCTTGAGGAATTTGTAACTTCTCGCTTTAGCTTAAATAATCTCCTCGGAAGACGCCATCAGACCTTGGCAGCCTGGAGAGAGGCCTTTTTGCTGCTGTAATTATTAGCATTTATTTTGGCCTCCACCACCTGCCGTTGGCGTGGCTCCAATTGTTCCAAGACACGTTGAAAGTCCTGTTCATCACAAGTAAATACACACAGCAATCATAGTGTATATATGGCATGATAACTGCAGTAACAGAGTGACTGACTGATGAATGTGTGAAAGTATGTCCTGGTCTTATTCTTTTATTTCTGTCTGTAGAAAATGCCACACATTCTGCTGTATGTGTGCCTGCTTCCCTTTTTTAAGGAAGACTTTAAACATGTGTAAGTTGCAAATGCAGTAGAAAAGCGTAGAAGCTAAACACACAATACAAACTCTCACAATATGACTGATAAAAAGTATTTAATAGTCCATGTACATTTGTTTGTATATTTGTTTTATAACACATTGTAGGGTATATTATATAACATTATACATATCCTCTTATGTTATATTGCCTAAATGTATCTTCTTTGTATGTGTTCCCTTTAGACCACACACACTGTGTTCCCTTTAGACCACACACACACACACACACACACACACACACACACACACACACACACACACACACACACACACACACACACACACACACACACACACACACACACACACACACACACACACACACACACACAGCGCGTCTCTTCCTTGTGACACAAGAACATTCAGAAGGACGACACCGCAGCGCTCCAATAAAACACACTCAGATCTTCTGTTTCTAGCCGATACTACATAAAAAATAACGTAAAATAACGCAGTAACGCATCATGTAGTAACGGTAACTGAGTTACTGAATATAAAAAATAACGCGTTAGATTACTAGTTACCGCCGAAACTAACGGCGTTACAGTAACGCATTACTTTGTAACGCGTTACTCCCAACACTGTTCATAATAGTGTTTTTTTTATAGGTGTTAGAAATATTGAAGTGTGGCATATTTGTATTTCTAATTGTTAATGATCCCAGATTAGCACCTTTATATGATATACATATGTACTGGTTCACATCTGAAACATCTTCTGGACCACTTCAGGAAGCATATTATTATTTACTTTATACATCATTTGAGCAGTTGTCTTTTATACAATTTTAAAATGTGTGACTTTATAAATTATTTGTTGGGTCTCTATAATCCATTTGATTAATTATCTTTATTACTCTCTTTTGTAATATGATGATTGTGTTGTGATTGTTTTATATGTACACTACCGTTCAAAAGTTTGTGGAATAGCCTTCATTTCTAAGAACAAGAATAGACTGTCGAGTTTCAAATGAAAGTTCTCTTTTTCTGGCCATTTTGAGCGTTTAATTGACCCCACAAATGTGATGCTCCAGAAACTCAATCTGCTCAAAGGAAGGTCAGTTTTGTAGCTTCTGTAACAAGCTAAACTGTTTTCAGATGTGTGAACATGATTGCACAAGGGTTTTCTAATCACCAATTAGCCTTCTGAGCCAATGAGCAAACACATTGTACCATTAGAACACTGGAGTGATAGTTTCTGGAAATGGGCCTCTATACACCTATGTAGATATTGCACCAAAAACCAGACATTTGCAGCTAGAATAGTCATTTACCACATTAGCAATGTATAAAGTGTATTTCTTTAAAGTTAAGACTAGTTTAAAGTTATCTTCATTGAAAAGTACAGTGCTTTTCCTTCAAAAATAAGGACATTTCAATGTGACCCCAAACTTTTGAACGGTAGTGTATGTCCCCAGACCTTTATGCAATATAAAAGTGAGAGAAATGGCTGATTTGTTTGTGGAAGGATGGTTTTGTTTTTACAAACTTACATTTATGGATAAAACAAAAATGTTCATTATTGTGTTTTAAAGATTTTGTATGTTTTTTTTTTCTTTTTTAACATCCCCAAAACAAAATACATTTCAGAAAACAAGTGTGGAGTGTCAGGCAAAAGCGAATGTTGTACATCATCCCACAGAGATTTACTTTGCATACATTCATAAAATAAACTATTTTATTTCTTATCACAGAAAGAACAAGTGTTGTCATCAATTGTAAAACAACATCCTGAGATTATTTTAAGTGGTAATTTTTTTTATTTTTTATGAACGCCTTTGCCTTTGGAAGAATGGATTCTTTCAAGTTATGAGTATTTTTTGTTTGTTTGTTTTGTTCCAGAGAAAATACAGCAAATAAGAAATAGTATAATAATTGTGTCCAAAAAGGGACAAGCAGTAGAAAATGGATGGATGTCTAATGTCAGAGTTTCAAATCTGTAATATTGTGTCCATCCACCAAAAGCCCAGAAAGGTTAGAAAAGAGTTCTGAAAAAGATGATATGCTGTATTTAGAATATTTTGAACGAAAGCCTTTATATATTTTTTAAAATATTTTTGTCTATTTGCAGGTCTTACTTAATGAAATCTTAAAATATTATAATACTTTTATCACTCAGTAAGTGCATCAGCGACCAAATGCCTATTTCAAACCATTAGGGTTGCCAACACCCAGACTTTGAAATAAGGGACATATCGTGGGCGGTCGGAACATTTTTGGTGTCACTTACAAAATTTGGGTGTCCCCTAGCAGTCCGGGCCTGAAAAAATGCTTGGAAAATGCTTTAAAAATGCCAAAATGCTTAGAAAAATGAACTTTACACCTCCACTAGACCACTGTTGCACTTACTGTAAGTCCTATTCATACCATAATCACAACAAAATTGTATTCTTCAACCATACATTTGTTTTTTCAAAATGTGCAAAACAGAGGGGGAAAAAAATCAAAAATCCCAATTGGGATGGGTGCTGGATCAAAAAAGGAACACTTAAAAAAACAAGAAAGAAAGAAAGATCCGCACACACCGCCGCAGCAGTGGGAAAAAGAGCGCTTGCTCGAAACGTCATACTTAAATAAAATAAATCATCCATCCATCCATTTTCTACCGCTTATTCCCTTTGGGGTCGCGGGGGGCGCTGGAGCCTATCTCAGCTACAATCGGGCGGACCTGATCAATGTAAAATGTGCAAAACAGAAAATGTGCAGTTTCTTCAAAAACATTTGCCATTAAAGAGCTGGCACACAAGGACCAAACAGAAAGGTTGATAATATGGACGTTAACAATGTCCATGTGAATGTCCATATAAGATGGAAGTCAATGCCCGTAAATGTCCTTCATGGAGTGTTAGGGCCAGCTAGGGGACATCCTGGCGACACTTCTGATTGATGAGAAAGAAAAGAAGAACAATAGGAAAAACGTATTAGGAGTATGTTCGAAGCACAGCCATTGGGGAAAAATTAAATGAATAAATTTAAATTAAAAAATAAATAAATAAATAAATATATATATATATATATATATATATATATATATATATATATATATATATATATATATATATATATATATATATATATATATATATATATATATATATATATATATATATATATATATATATATATATATATATATATATATATATAAATAAATAAATAAAATACAAAATAAAAATACAATAAAAAGCTTAGTTACTCACCTATTTCTTTCTCCAGGGAAACTTCCTGCTTCTCTTCCTGCGGCCACAAAGAGCGGTCCTAGTGCCCTCCACATGGTCCTAGTGCCCTCCACATGGTCCTAGTGCCCTCCTCATTTCCTAACCGCCATTAAACAACAACAAAAAGAACGACGAAGCCAAGTTGGAAGTGGTCCTTTAAAAGGTTGATAGCGCGACCTCCTGTACTGTAGAATGTAGTATGGACCATAGAACAGGACGAAGACCTCCTGTACTGTAGAATGTAGTATGGACTATAGGACAGGACGTTAAGAAGCTGTGGAGGCCTAAGATGCTCTACTAGTCTGCTGGAAATCCAAAGAAGACGAAGGAGTAAAAAGCAAAATGGCGTTTGACAAAGAAGGCCTAAACGTGGCCACTGGCCATTATTGTTTCTCTATTTGTATTTAGTGCATACATGTACGCATATATGTCGTGTAGTAGATGAAACATTGTTTGTATCCGGATACATTAGTCGGAGCGCACTTTATCAAGTCTTAGCTTGCTACTTAGCTTAGCTTGTTAGCTGCTAACAAAGAGACGCGGACGTTATCAACACATCGGTAAGTAGACATCAAATGTGAGTGTAAAGTGTTGTGATTGTGTGAACATGTGAGTGTAAAGTGTTGTGATTGTGTGAACATGTGAGTGTAAAGTGTTGTGATTGTGTGAACATGTGAGTGTAAAGTGTTGTGATTGTGTGAACATGTGAGTGTAAAGTGTTGTGATTGTGTGAACATGTGAGTGTAAAGTGTTGTGATTGTGTGAACATGTGAGTGTAAATTGTTGTGATTGTGTGAACATGTGAGTGTAAATTGTTGTGATTGTGTGAAAGTATGAGGAGGAACTTTGTCCAACAAAAGAGGAGAAGGAGCGACAACATCAACTATGGACGCTATTTTCAAGAAACATCAAGTCAGGTTTGTTTACTTCTTACTCTCACATCTTTACTAACTTTATATTTGATTATTAACACTTTTCTTCAATAGATGCGTTGTCTTGTGGGGATGATGCAATGCTTTCATTTACATTCTTCATGAAAAGGAGACAGTTTGAGGTTGATGTTCCTCTCAGTTTGTAACAATGTGTGATTGATTGATTGGAGGAGTTATGAGAAGTTTGCATAGGAAGGCTACACTTTCATCACGGTACACATTCACTGCTACAACAAAGCCTGAGATCGTTTCAGTTGAATTTTTTTTTAACTCACACAGAACACAGTACTATGTAGAAAGTAGACAAAAATACTGCTAGAAAGTAAATTAAAATAAAATTAAAGCAAAAAGGCTTTGTCTATTCCCATACGGGTAGCGACAACCCGTGTCGTCTTTTCAAAGCCACTTTGAAAGAAGTAAGGGACTTACACTCCTTTGTGGCTATTGATAGGAAGATCCACATGTTGGTGGTATAGCAGGCAAACTAATTAGAAACTTTTTTGGAGTGAAATCTGGGTTGAATTTGATTTGTACATCTACTTCTGGTGTTATAATGGTGAACATTTTTTACATTTCTGAAGTATCTAGACAGGCACATGGGTATTTTAGTGGTATGGTGTATCTTGTACACCAGACCAACTGCAAGGAGCTGTACTCTGTCGGCGACTAAGAGCATTAAGGAAATGGTTGGCGGAAATGTGAGCCCGAGATGGACTTTGTTTTGGGCTGTCGAGTTTGTTTTTCAGGGCTGTTAAGGCGTCATGGTACCAAACATGAACTCTGTAGTCAAAGTGGGGTTAAATGAGTGCTCGTGTTAGAGTCTTAAGTGTATTTCTACCCACCAGCGGGGCGATCCTACTATGTAAGAACAGAATTTGTCGGCTGATTCTTTGACTACCTTAGTAGTAATTTTTTCACTGGAGAGATTAGTCTCTACGATGCAGCCAAGATAGGTCATCTCATTTTTGTTTGTTATCAGAATCAGAATAGTTTTATTGCCATTGTTTGAGAACGGGTTCACAAACTAGGAATTTTTCTTGGTGCAAACGTACGACATAAAACACATATAACACATATTTGGTATAAAAAGAGCTGTGACTGAGCTATATATACACCAATATTATAATATTGTCACCCACTTTGACTGTGAACTTATCTACTTTTCTGAGGTTAGGAATTGACCCAAAGACCTGTGTACTTGCAAGTACCAGGCGAGTCTTAATTTGCCAGTTTGTCATTGAAAGCCTTGCTAGTCTAGGTCTTAAGGATTGTAGCTTTGCTTGTTTTGTGGCCGTCAGCTTTGGTTTTATTTTTTTTACAGGTATAGAAAATGATGGAATGATCACTTAAGCCGCATACAGTAGTTCCACTTGTGGTGATCTTGGACTGGTCAGAAGTAACAACGAGGTCTATGAAGGTTTAAAGGCCTACTGAAACCCACTACTACTGACCACGCAGTCTGATAGTTTATATATCAATGATGAAATCTTAACATTGCAACACATGCCAATACGGCCGGGTTAGATTACTAAAGTGCAATTTTAAATTTTGCCCGAAATATCCTGCTGAAAACATCTCCGTATGATGACCTCTGCGCGTGACCTCACGGATTGTAGAGGATATTTTGGGACAGCATTGTGGCCAGCTATTAAGTCGTCTGTTTTCATCACAAAATTCCACAGTATTCTGGACATCTTTGTTGGTGAATCTTTTGCAATTTGTTCAATGAACAATGGAGACAGCAAAGATGAAAGCTGTAGGTGGGAAGCGGTGTATTTCGGCCCGCTGCAGCAACACAAACACGTAGCCGGTGTTTCATTGTTTACATTCCCGGAAGATGACAGTCAAGCTTTACCATTGGCCTGTGGAGAACTGGGACAACAGAGACTCTTACCAGGAGGACTTTGAGTTGGGTACGCAGACGCTGTACCGTGAGTACGCAACCAGAATGTTGCCATAAGCATTTTGTTTAATTCATATGTGTAACGCAGTACGCAGCTGCGGCTTCCAAACATTTGATCGCTTGCCCGTACGTGCACGGCGCTATGTGCATGTCACGTACGTAACTTTGGGGAAATATATGTGCTGTATCAACTTTGAGGAGGTGAACGGTGCTTTGGGCTGTGGGATGTGTGTTGTGCGGGTGTTTGATTTGTATTGGCGGGTTATATGGACGGGAGGGGGGAGGTGTTTGTTATGCGGGATTCATTTGTGGCATATTAAATATAAGCCTGGTTGTGTTGTGGCTAATAGAGTATATATATGTCTTGTGTTTATTTACTGTTTTAGTCATTTCCAGCTGAATATTAGGTCCCACCCGCCTCTCACAGCATCTTCCCTATCTGAATCGCTCACACTGCCCTCTAATCCTTCACTCTCACTTTCCTCATCCACGAATCTTTCATCTTCGCTCAAATTAATGGGGTAATCGTCGCTTTCTCGGTCCGAATCGCTCTCGCTGCTGGTGGCCATGATTGTAAACAATGTGCAGATGTGAGGAGCTCCACAACCTGTGACGTCACGCTCATATCGTCTGCTACTTCCGGTACAGGCAAGGCTTTTTTATCAGCGACCAAAAGTTGCAAACTTTATCGTCGATGTTCTCTACTAAATCCTTTCAGCAAAAATATGTCAATATCGCGAAATGATCAAGTATGACACATAGAATGGACCTGCTATCCCCGTTTAAATAAGAAAATCACATTTCAGTAGGCCTTTAAAAGGACTCACTCACCCTGGTAGTTTGCTTAATGAGCTAAGTGAGACAATGTTGTTGGCACAGCTTGGTGAAGGTTTTAAAAATGGGTGCATCCTTTCAGGACATATCTGTGTTCCAGTCCCCAAGAAGATGTAAACCTGTATCAACATGTTTACACAAAACTCACACACTCACCAAATACATTTTACACTGTAATCAAATCCAATTAAAGTTATAATTTCACTTCCTGATTGTGACTTACATGCAACAATAAGTGAAAGTAAACATTTATTTTCAATAACCAAAGTAGTCAACACTTGAATTATTAAAAGAGCATAAAAGTGACTGGCTTTCTGTCAGCGTGTCGTAGATGGTCTCCAATTCCTAAAGAGGAATTGTTGATGGAGATACTCAATAAAACACCACATAGTAAAACATGTTTTTGGTAAAAGTTCCTTTTGGCCCAGCCAACAAAATGACCACCCAAAAGTATTCTGCATGATGACAGAAACATACCATGAATGTTTTTTTAAGTGATTTTGGAATTATATATTTTTTTATTTCCATGATATTTAAGTTATGGTAATGACAATCTCAATATTTACACACTTTACATCAGTGAGTGTAAAGTTAAGAATGCCTCAATCAATGCTGCCTCGTACTTATAAAACTTTTCAAATTGACCCCCATCACATGTCCAAGTCTGTTTTTGTACTCACTGTACCACTTTTTAATTAATTTGAGGACAAAAGGTGGTATTTCCTGTGTTTTTATTGGTTGTTTTGCTACACACTTTTAACACAACACACAAAAGAACACAATCTCATTGTGTTAACAGTGTCAGTCCAAAACTATTTATATTCACTCTTTATCTCTTATCATTTACTTATTTACCCAACAGACGTCCAGCAGCCCCCCACATTAAAGAGGAAGAGGAGGATCCACAGCCCACCCACATTAAAGAGGAAGAGGAGGAAGAGTGTGTTGTATGGCAGGAGGAGGATGATGTCAGCAAGTTTCCACTGACTGTTGTCTCTGTGAAGACTGAAGAGCATGAATACAAAGCACCTGAGTCCTCACAGCTTCATCACAGTCCAAGTAAGCACATATCATTTTATTCTCAGGGCATTCAATCCATCACAACTGGACTGTTCACTTTGTCTTAGAAGACTCATCCAAGTAGGCTTCATCACTTCATGCTCATACACTTCAAGTCTTAAATCTAATCATTGGAATTTAGAGGGGAACTGCACTTTTTTGGGGGGAATTGTTCTATCGTTCACAATCATTATAAAAGACATGACGGTGGATATATATATAAACAAAAAATCACATTCTAACTAGGGCTGGGCGATATGGCCTTTTATTAATATGTGGATATGTTTAGGCCATGTCATGATACACCATATATATGTGGATATGTTTAGTCCATGTCACGATACACCATATATATGTGGATATGTTTAGGCCATGTCACGATACACCATATATTTGTGGATATGTTTAGTCCATGTCACGATACACCATATATATGTGGATATGTTTAGGCCATGTCACGATACACCATATATATGTGGATATGTTTAGGCCATGTCACGATACACCATATATATGTGGATATGTTTAGTCCATGTCACGATACACCATATATATGTGGATATGTTTAGTCCATGTCACGATACACCATATATATGTGGATATGTTTAGTCCATGTCACGATACACCATATATATGTGGATATGTTTAGGCCATGTCACGATACACCATATATATGTGGATATGTTTAGGCCATGTCACGATACACCATATATAAGTGGATATGTTTAGGCCATGTCACAATACACCATATATATGTGGATATGTTTAGGCCATGTCACGATACACCATATATATGTGGATATGTTTAGGCCATGTCACGATACACCATATATATGTGGATATGTTTAGTCCATGTCACGATACACCATATATAAGTGGATATGTTTAGGCCATGTCACAATACACCATATATATGTGGATATGTTTAGGCCATGTCACGATACACCATATTGTTGGAAGCATATCCATATTTAAGTGTTACTTCTTTCTAAACTCCTATAGTCCTATAAAGAATAGCTAGTATTCTTCCTTCTTTTGGGTCTCATACTAAGGTGTTGGCCTTCTAGCAGTGGAATGCAGAGAGTAGAGATAACACAAGAAGGAGGAATACTCCCTGTTCTGCTTCCCTGGCCAGACTCAAGATAAGAGACAAGGAGAATGTGTTTGAAGTTAGAGAAGTGAGGGCGGGGGGAGATATTGAAGAGGAGAGTGCATTCCGGGATGTTTTCAGATCAACTTGGGCTACGCATTTGTATGTGTTGTTCGAGGCTGGTCTCTATTCTCAAATATTTGACAATAAATTACAAAATACCTATTCTGTGCTTGGTGGTACCTTTGAGTTCAGTTTATATGTCATCTAAGGAACTTGGGACTGACCAGCGTTTTACATCCCACTTGGAGGAACATCTGGTCAAACGCAACAATTTATATTTGGATATGTTTAGTCCATGTCACGATACACCATATATATGTGGATATGTTTAGGCCATGTCACGATACACCATATATATTTGGATATGTTTAGTCCATGTCACGATACACCATATATATGTGGATATGTTTAGTCCATGTCACGATACACCATATATGTGTGGATATGTTTAGGCCATGTCACGATACACCATATATTTGTGGATATGTTTAGTCCATGTCACGATACACCATATATTTGTGGATATGTTTAGGCCATGTCACAATACACCATATATATGTGGATATGTTTAGTCCATGTCACGATACACCATATATATGTGGATATGTTTAAGCCATGTCACGATACACCATATATATGTGGATATGTTTAGGCCATGTCACGATACACCATATATAAGTGGATATGTTTAGGCCATGTCACGATACACCATATATATGTGGATATGTTTAGGCCATGTCACGATACACCATGTATAAGTGGATATGTTTAGGCCATGTCACGATACACCATATATATGTGGATATGTTTAGGCCATGTCACGATACACCATATATATGTGGATATGTTTAGGCCATGTCACGATACACCATATATATGTGGATATGTTTAGTCCATGTCACGATACACCATATATAAGTGGATATGTTTAGGCCATGTCACGATACACCATATATATGTGGATATGTTTAGGCCATGTCACGATATACCATATATATTTGGATATGTTTAGTCCATGTCACGATACACCATATATATGTGGATATGTTTAGGCCATGTCACGATACACCATGTATATTTGGATATGTTTAGGCAATGTCACGATACACCATATATATGTGGATATGTTTAGTCCATGTCACGATACACCATATATTTGTGGATATGTTTAGGCCATGTCACGATACACCATATATATGTGGATATGTTTAGTCCATGTCACGATACACCATATATATGTGGATATGTTTAAGCCATGTCACGATACACCATATATATGTGGATATTTTGCCTTAGCCTTGAATGAACACTTGATGCATATAATCACAGCAGTATGATGATTCTATGTGTCTACATTAGGGATGTCCCGATCCAGGTTTTTGCACTTCCGATCCGATACTGATGTTGTTTTTGCACTTCCGATCCGATACCGATACTGGAAAAAAATAAAATCTATTAAATAAATAAATATTGACTGTTACCCCCCTAAAAAAATAAAATAAATAAATATTGACTGTTGTTACCCAAAGTATATTAAGTGGGATTTTTCAGAAAAACAAATATATACAGCAACACAAAAACAACCTGTCTCTGTGATCACTATAGGTGTATAAATAAAATCAGTCCCATGGGCACAAAACTGAAAATAATACAGCTCTCCAAAAAGTGCACTTCTGCTGCTATTTGACATAACTGTTTGTTATGATGCTTTGACATTTTTGAACTTTATTTCTTTATTGAAAGAAAATTCTATGAAGAGAAAAGTTGTTTGCAAATGTGGTTACAATGCTAAACAATGAAAAGTTAAAGCTAAAAAAAGAAATACACTTTATTGAGTTAACATTATTTCTTTATAGGGTAGATAGATAGATAGATGTGATGTTATGTTATGTTATGAGCTAGGGAATATAACAACTACACTACCCAGCATGCAACGGGAGTGACGAGCATGCGCAGTAGCCCCGAAAAGTGTCGTCACCCGGCAGCTAAGAATGAGGTTATGAGCACGCTGTGAAAGTAAACGTCAAGAACTCAGCCAACACGCCTTGTCTGCTATATTTATAATTAGACAGACAAGACATATACAGTGTGATTTTGTAACGTTTACAAGGAAAGAAAAACAAAAGTTAAAAAAGGGAGATGTCATATATATGTATGTGCTGCGGTTGCTGTAAGAACGTTGCGACAGCTGCCGTAAAGGAGGTGCGCTGCTAGCCTGGTTGCTATGTTTCCGGTTGGTGGTAAAAGTGTTGGTCATGTGTTTGTACCCTGCTAATATCTCTCAGTAAAGTGATTCATTGGATTATACCTTTTGTTTTGAACTTTATTACACCTTGGAGCGCTTTCTGCTTTCCCTATCTGCGGCTAATGACTGAGCTACGTGACGTAATTTCTTGTGATGTCTCAAGGGGCATTTCTGGTGGGGACGGGATTCGTTCCCAGCGATTCGAATAAAGAACCAACTCTTTTTCTTTACTATAGTGGTCTCGATAACGGGTACCGGTTCTCAAAAAGGGATTCGAGTCCGAGGACTCGGTTCTTTTCTTATCAAACAACCGGGAAAACCGGTTTCGAGTATCATCCCTACTTTCAAGGGGTATGTCACGTTTGAAAATATCCTGTAGAGCTTGGTTTATCTCTTTCCAATAGTCCTTTATGATGGAGCAGTCCCAGAAAACATGCTAGTGGTTTGCATTTACATTCCCACCATTTCTCCTGCAGGCAGGGGAGTTGTTATCATAGTGACACTTCTGAGAAGGTGTAATAAAAAATCTGATCAAACTTTTCCAGCCAAACTGGAAACAGCTGGTACAAGTCCATTGATATTTCCATATTATTGTCCATTCTTCCTCAGATATAGTTATCCCTCCTTCCTTCTCCCATTTTCTTTTAATATATGAAGTTGAATAGGATTTCATATTCAACAGACCCTTATACAAGCATGAAACAATTCTATCAATAATTTCTGAATTGTAGGCTTTTGTAAACAGTTCAATCAAACATATACTCGTCTTTGTGACACTTTTCACCTTCATATTAACAAAATGTCGCAACTGCAAATATCGCTAGAAGTCTTGGTTTTCTAATATATATGTTCTTTTAATAATTTCAAAACTAAGCATTTTTTATCTTTCATTACACTACATAAAGATTTTATACCCCTAGATATCCAGTCCTTAAATCTTGAGTCTAATTTATTAGGTGTAAACTCTGTATCATAGGCACACCATTTAAGAACTGCAATATCACTCTCGAGTTTGTATTCCTTTATGATCATTTTCCACACTTAGGGTCCATTTCACCCATGGGTTATCAGTGTTATTTATGTGGGTTTGTAAATTGCTATCCGCCAGGGTTGCTTGTATGGGGATGGAGGGCATTTCTTCTTCAATCATTTTCCATTGAGCAATGTATGATGGGTTGCACCAGCATATCACTGCTCTCATCTGGGCTGCAAAATAATAATATCGGAGGCAAGGTAAACCCCATCCTCCCTTTTGTTTGACCAATTGTAAAGTTTTGAGACGAACTCTTGGCCTTTTACTTTGCCATATATACCTTGATAGCATTTTGTCCCATTCATTGAATTGGTTTTGGTTAATCTCTATTGGCAGGGTTTGAAATAGGTACAGCAGTCTTGGCAGTACATTCATTTTAATGGAATCAATTCTAGAACTAAGGCTAAAAAAGGAATTAAGTTCCATCTTGCTATGTCATCTTTTATTTTTTTATGTATGGGTAGATAATTGTATTCTGATAATTTTGTTAGATCTTTTGACAAATTAATGCCCAGGTATTTAAAAGACTCTGTTTGCCATATCAGAGGGTAACTACTTCTGATTTCCCCTGGTGGGTTATAATTATATGAGAGTGGATGGGTTTTACCGATATTGATTTTATATCCTGATAGTTGACCATACAGTTCAAATGATTGCATTAATTTAGGGAGCGAGTATGTTTGGTGTCCGAGGTAGACCGAAATGTCATCCGCATAGCAGGCCAATTTATACTCTCTTCCTTTAATCATGATTTCCTTAATATCTTCATTTTGTCTGATAGACTGAGCTAATGGCTCCAGATATAATGCAAAGAGTAATGGTGACCATGCACCAGAGGTGGGACCAAGTCATTGTTTTGCAAGTCACAAGTAAGTCTCGAGTCTTTGCCCTCAAGTCTCGAGTCAAGTCCCGAGTCAAGACAGGCAAGTCCAGAGTCAAGTCCAAAGTCAAGTCCCAAGTCCTGCATTTTGAGTTTCGAGTCCTTTCAAATCCTTTTAACCACAGACTAATATATTTACACAGGTTGTATATGATTTTAAAACGCTCTATTTATTTATTACAACAAGTGCACTTGAAATTGCAGGAACAAAAATAGTGCTGACATAATAGCACTATTAAACAGTCATTTTAAACATTTAACTCATTCCTTTACAGAATAAACACATTTGAAAAAACAAGTGCAACTGTACTTATTTGCACAAAAGAGTTAACATTGTATTTCCATGGCATATTGCATTGTAACTAGTTCCACAGCAGTTTCTATCCTGTTCTTACCTCATCTCATTGATCTCATCTCATACTGTATGTGTGTTGATGTGTGCGTACACATGGAAAACATAACAAATACATGAACATAACAATGAACAGAGTTGTACTTTTTAGATGTCAGGGCCCTATGCAATATGTACACATATTTTTAACATAGTATACATTTTAACTGACCTTTATTTGACTATGTTTGTCTTTTTGTAGGTGGCTAAAATACGCGGTGCTGCTGACCGCCGTCTAACGTTACGTTACTGTGTGTGATACATTGACTAACGTAACGTTATGTATAGGTACCTCATGCAACCCTGCTTAAAAATAATAATTTGACAAAAAGTATGAATAAGGTAGCGAACTGCAGTGGACGCAACAGATTGCCGTGTTTGCAATGACGTTATAACCATAGACATGTTATAAGTAGACGCAGCATTGGCTGCTGTGACGCGAGCAATTTTGCCGCCATCTTGAAGTGGTGATGAGGAGCCGGCGAGCAGCCTAAACTGACAGTTGACAGGTAGAAAACAAAGATGCTGTACATGCCGAACATTAACGTACATGCCGAACATTAACGTACTATTGGTTGTATTTTGTGAAAATAATATTAGCACAGAGTTGAGAAGGAGCAAAGATCTTCAATATTTGTATGTGAAAATCACAAATAAATCTTCTGGGGGAGGATGACGCCCCTACAGGGGTTTTGTTTACAAACTTTCAGCCCCACCTAAAACAAAATTCACCAGCCGCCTTTGATTATGATGCATTCTCATTTTAGGCAAAATATAAGACAATACTTTCTTAACAGTATAATTGTAACCAGGAATAAGTCTTCAAGTAACAATATTCAAATACTAACATTGTTGGGTAAGACAGAATTTGGTTTTATTCTGAATCCAGTGAAACAGATTGGTGGTTTTAGCTGATATAAAAACTTTCAGGTGTTTATATATGTTTATTTTTAAGTATTTGGCAGACGCTTTTATCCAAAGAGACATACATAAAAAATACATATAAAACAATCAGTGTAAACATGATCATTTAAGGGAAGAATGTAATACAAAATATCAATACAAAGTGTCAAGACAAAATAAACTGACTGCTGCTGCAGCAACAGAGATACAGTCTATAAGATATATAGATATCTAATGTATTCATACATTGTTTATGTAACATGTATATATAACCTCATCATATTGTTTCTTGAATTTAAAAATAGCTGACCGTTTTTTCCCCCTTCTCTGGGATTATATTCCCAGTTTTGATCTCGGACGTCTGGTCACTTATAGCATATAAGAATATTCTATCACTGTTAAGCAAACTATGAATAATAAAACACGCCAAAACATGTGTCCTTTATCATAGCTACACATATGACAAAAAAGTGTGTAAAATCAGTGGTATTCAGTGAGGTAAAATGAATTAAATGTGCTGACAGTTCATTGTTCCTGCCAAATGAATTTCACTGAGTGGAGCGGATCACCACTCCAAGATGGCGGCCCCACATCTCGTCAGCGCCAGTAGGCATTAGCGCTCGATGCTGCGTACCCTTATAAGATGTCGATGCTTATAGCGTTAGCAGTGAGTTTACAGCCTCACTGATTTAACTGCACAGCAAATAAAAGTTACGTTACTTAGAAAATAAACGTTAGTGCAACTTCAAATGTCGAACGAAGTTGGAAGATTAGTTTTTTGTTGACCAAGTCGTAGTTTTAATACCAGAACGAAACTATCTTTGGCGTAATTTTTCCTCACTGGCGCGTTGTTTGAGAGCAATTCTTCATTGGTTGTCCTGCAATTTGATTGGATGAATGCTGTGGGATGAAAACAACGTGGATGTAATTTGATTGGCTGTTGGACTGACAGGCAGCACACACGCTGACAGGCAGCACACACGCTGATAGACACAGACGTACAAAATGGAAGATACGGAGCGCTCCTGAATAACTTTTTAATCTTTGGGTTTTGGGGAAAGTAGCAAGTCTTGTCAAGTCAAAAGGCTCAAGTCCAAGTAAAGTCACAAGTCATTGATGTTAAAGTCTAAGTCCAGTTGCAAGTCTCTTTACATTTTGTCAGGTCGAGTCTAAAGTCATCAAATTCATGACTCGAGTCCAAGTCATGTGACTCGAGTCCACACTTCTGCCATGCACATCCCTGTCTAGAGCCCCTTTCTAGGTTAAAACTGTTTGATAAGTATCCATTGACTTTAATCCTAGCAGTAGGATTGTTATATAGTGCCTGTATAGTTTTAATGATTGTATCCTGAAAGCCAAATTTATTTAGAACTCTGTAAAGAAAATTCCAATTGACCGAATCAAAGGCCTTTTCACACTTATAACAATTGCTTCGATGTTTTTTCTTTTTATGTGATCCATAATATGTAGTGTCTTTCTTATACAGGTATTGTCTTGTGTTTGGCGTTGATGTATAAAACCTGTTTGATCATTATGTATCAATATAGGTAAGAAATCTTCTAATTGTTTGGCCATAATGGAAGTAAATAGTTTATAATCTACATTGAGAACCGATATTGGCCTGTAAGATCCACATTCAATTCTATTCTTGCCTTCTTTTGGTATAGCTGAGATAATTGCCTCCCTCCAACTAAGTGGTGTTTGTGCCTTTTTTAAGACCCAATTCAATGTGGGGAGTAAAACAGGTATTAATTATTTTTTAAATTCCTTATACCACTCAGCCGTGTAACCGTCTGATCCTGGCGATTTACTTAATTTAAGCCTACTAATTACAACTTTTATTCATTTTCAGTTATATCTGCAGATATTGTTTGGTTTTGTTTTTCATCTAAAATAGGTAAATCCAGGGAGTTCAGGAAGCTGTCAATTTGGGTTATGCTCCTACTAGAGACCTCGGAGTATAAAGTTTTATAAAAATGTTCAAAGGCTTCCTGAATTTCGTTTGGTTTAGTTTTTATCTCTTTTGTTCTTGGATCCCCGATTTTATGAATTGTGTTTTCCGCTATCTTTTTTTTTAGTTTCCATGCCAATATTTTCATAGACTTAGAGCCACTTTCATAGTGTCTCTGTTTCAAAAACATTAGATTTTTAAAAATTTGTTGTGTGGCAAAACTGTTAATTTCATTCCTAGTATTTCTTATTTCCCTTAATGTATCTTGTTCCAAATGTAGTTTGTTTTCTTTCTAATTCTCTTAGTTTTTTTTTTAAGCCATTTGATTTTGTATTCTAATTTTTTTTCTTAAATGAAGATATTGCTATAATTTTCCCTCTTATAACAGCCTTCAGGGTGTCCCATAACATGGGAGGCGACAACCTCTCCTGTGTCATTGAACTCCAAGAAGAGACTAATTTCAGATGTAATTTGTGTTTTAAATGATAGGTCATTCAGCAGACTTGAGTTTAGTTTCCATGTATTATTTTTTGCCCTCAGATTAAAGTCAATAGATAGGTATATAGGTGCATGGTCACTTAGATCTATCGTCCCAATTTCACAGGTACACATTCTATCTTTATCCTTTCCAAATGTTAGAAATAATCTATTCTTGTATAAAGACAATGCGGAGCAGAGAAATAAGTATAATCCCTTCTGTCTGGGAAAAAGTCTCGCCATATGTCAATTAAGCCTACTTCCTCAAAAAGTGTGTTTTTTTTCTTATTAAGGGGTTTAACGTTATGTATTTTTATAGTAAATGAGTCCAATTTTGGCTGTAAATATATATTTAAATCCCCACCACAAATCAAAAGACCTTCGGTTTCCGTTACCATAATATTGGTGATTTTTTGGAAGTAATTAATATCACTCCCAGGGGGTGCATAGACATTCAATAAGGTGATTGGGTTCCCATCTATCTTTCCCTTTACTACAATAAATCTACCCTCCTTATCACCAAATTCCAGTACTTTTTCAAAATTTCGCTTTTTTGAGATGAGGATTGCAACTCCTCTCCTCTGTCCTAATTTATATGACGAAAAAAACAAATGAGTGAAGCCCATTCTCTTTAGTTTTACATGCTCTTTGTCAGTCAAATGGGTCTCCTGTAAATATACTATGTGGGCTTGTTCTGTCCTCACCTTCGATAATATTTTATTGCATTTAATTGGGTTCAATATCCCATTAACATTAAACGATACACATTTTACTTTGTCACTAACCATATGTATTTACTTGTAAGTGTACCAATAAAATATTCAAAATAAAACCTAGTAAGTCTACTCCCATAACGTTCTGGACTAACTGCAACCGGGAGAGAGCTTTTTGGCTAATGCCAGCATGAAGTGCATTGCAGTAGTCCGGGCCACTTGAAATAAAAGCATCTTCTTCTCCCCTAACAGGGGACGGCGTGGCGAAGTTGGGAGAGTGGCCGTGCCAGCAATCTGAGAGTTACTGGTTCAATCCCCACCTTCTACCATCCTAGTCACGTCCGTTGTGTCCTTGGGCAAGACACTTCACCCTTGCTCCTGATGGGTCCTGGTTAGCGCCTTGCATGGCAGCTCCCGCCATCAGTGTGTGAATGTGTGTGTGAATGGGTGAATGTGGAAATACTGTCAAAGCGCTTTGGGCTCCTTAAAAAAAGGGGTAGAAAAGCGCTATACAAGTACAACCATTTACCATTTTTACCATTTGTTCAAAAAGGTTAAAAGATAAAAACGGTTTTACCTTTACTAAAAGACGAAGATGATAAAAACACGATTTTAAAACGCCATTGACTTGTTTGTCAAGTTTAAAATCGCTGTCTATAGTGACGCCAAGACTGGTGACTTTGGGACGCACATCATTTTGCAATGGTCCCAAGTCAGTGAGGGCCGGCCGGACCAAAAACTGAAATTTCCGTTTTTCCCTCATTCATTATTAAAAAATTCTGGGCTAACCAAGCCTTGACGTGGCATAGACAGTTGAGAAGGGGTGTCAGGGGGCCATGGCCTTTTGAAATTGGCATATAAATTTGTCAGTCATCTGCATAAAAGTGATAGAACACTCCATGCCTCTTAAAAATCTCTCCAAGAGGGAGACTGTATAGTGAAAACAGGATGGGGCCTAAAATAGATCCCTGGGGGACACCACAGTAAAGCGGAGCAGAAGAAGAGGTGGCGTCCCCCAGCCTGACAGAGAAAGACCTCTCTGACAGGTAGGATCTGAACCACTCTAATGCAGTCCTCCTGACACCCACACAGTCTCTCAGGCGGTCTAAAAGAATTGTGTGGTCGACTGTGTCAAAGGCAGCTGTAAGATCTAAAAGCACTAAAATGGCAGAGCTGCCAGAATCAGACATTAAAAGCAAGTCATTACAAACCTTTAAAAGTGCAGATTCAGTACTGTGCAAAGCTTTGTATCCAGACTGAAATGGATCTAAAGTGCTATTTTCATCTAAAAAATGCTGCAGTTGCGCCAAAACATATTTCTCCAAAATTTTTGACACAAAAGGTAATTTGGAAATGGGCCGATAATCCGACAAACTTGTAGGATCAAGACCTGTTTTTTTAATCAAAGGCTCGACAACAGCTCTTTTACAAAAAGAGGGGACACAGCCAGAAATCAAGCTGCTGTTGATGATGTCCCTAACAGACAAGTCAATAGTGTCCCAGATTTCTTTAAAAAAGCGAGGGGGGGCTGGGTCTGTGGGACAGGACGAGTTTATTAGTTTGTCAACTATTCCTGTAAGCTCAAGCATAAACACAGGCTCAAACTGACACAACACAGCCGAGCAATGAGTGGCCACATTAAAACTCAATGGAGAACGAGAAAGATTTGCCCGAATAGAAGCAACCTTGTCGTTAAAAAAGGAGATACATTTTTCACAATTTCACTTGTCATCTCCAGTAAAGTGGTTGGATTCGGATTAAGAACATAACTAATAGTTTTAAACAGAACACGTGGCTTGCTAATACTATTTGAAATTAGGTCTGACAGATATTTTGTTTTCTCAGCTTTAACCACACTTTGATAATTCTGACAGTTTTCTTTTAAAATTTGATAAGAGACTTCCAAGTGATCCCCTTTCCACTTGTGCTCCGCCCTTCGCCACTCACGCCAAGCTGTGCGTGTGGTTTCATTGAGCCAAGGCTCCTGTATTGGCTTTGGACGTATAGCTCTGAGGGGCGCTACACTATCCAGAATCTCAGAACATGTGGAAAGAAAAGAGCACATCAATTGTTCAGAGTGTGGTATACTCTGCATGGACACAGTGAATAAAGGGGAGAAGGTGGCTGCCGTGTCAGACCTAATAATACGCCCATGACGCACGGCAAGTGGTTTTACATCAGGATCAAAACTTAAATTAAACATAACAGGACTGTGATCAGAAAACAGCATCACCAACAACGACATTGTCAACATTAAAACCATAAGACAGTACGAGGTCTAGTGTATGCCCACGTTCATGTGTCGAACCAGACACAGACTGTACAAAGTTAAATGAGTCAATGAAATTCAGGAAGCTCCTGGATAGAGGTTCGTCTGGGCAGCAGGTGTGAATATTAAAATCACCAACAATAAGGACACGATCATATTTGGGCAGGATTTTCCGCCAGAAATTCAAAAAAGTCATTTATAAAGTCTTTTTGGTACATGGGGGGTCGATAGACGACGGCACACAGGACGACATCAGAAAGACCCAGTTCAAACATGCATAGTTCGAAGCTTGAAAAGGAGGATTGCAGGCGGATCTGACGGCATTTAAAGTCATTTTTAAAAACGACTGCTAATCCTCTTCCCTTTCGGCCGGACGACCGCGGAGAATTAAAATACGAGCACTCCGGTGATTCAACACTTGAATTAGTAAAAGAACATAAAGGTGACTGGCTTTCTGTCAGCGTGTTGTAGATGGTCTCCTATTCCTAAAGAGGAATTGTTGATGGAGATACTCCATAGAACACCACATAGTAAAACATGTTTTTGGTAAAAGTTCCTTTTGGCCCAGCCAACAAAATGACCACCCAAAAGTATTCTGCATGATAACAAAAACATACCATGAATGTTTTTTTAGGTGATTTTGGAATTAGATTTTTTTTTAATTTCCATGATATTTAAGTTATGGTAATGACAATCTCAATATTTACACACTTTACATCAGTGAAGTTAAGAATGCCTCAATCAATGCTGTCTCGTACTTATAAAACTTTTCAAATTGACCCCTATCAAATTTCCAAGTCTGTTTTTGTACTCACTGTGCCACTTTTTAATTAATTTTAGGACAAAAGGTGCTATTTCCTGTGTTTTTATTGGTTGTTTTGCTACACACTTTTAACACAACACACAAAAGAACACAAATACTCTCGTTGTGTTAACAGTGTCAGTCCAAAACTATTTATATTCTCTCTTTATCTCTTATAATTTATCTTATTTACTTATTTACCCAACAGACGTCCAGCAGCCCCCCCACATTAAAGAGGAAGAGGAGGATCCACAGCCCCCCCACATGAAAGAGGAAGAGGAGGGAGGGTGTCCTGTAGGGCAGGAGGAGGATGATGTCAGCAAGTTTCCACTGACTGTTGTCTCTGTGAAGACTGAAGAGCATGAAGACAAAGCACCTGAGTCCTCACAGCTTCATCACAGTCCAAGTAAGCACATATCATTTTATTCTCAGGGCATTCAATCCATCACAACTGGACTGTTCACTTTGTCTTAGAAGACTCATCCAAGTAGGCTTCATCACTTCATGCTCATACACTTCAAGTCTTAAATCTAATCATTGCAATTTAGAGGGGAACTGCACTTTTTGGGGGAATTTTTCTATCGTTCACAATCATTATAAAAGACACAACGGTGGATATATAAAAAATAAATAAAAAATCACATTCTAGCTAGGACTGGGCGATATGGCCTTTTATTAATATCTCTATATTTTTAAGCCATATTGCGATACACCATATATATGTGGATATGTTTAGGCCATGTCACGATACACCATATATATGTGGATATGTTTAGGCCATGTCACGATACACCATATATATGTGGATATGTTTAGGCCATGTCACGATACACCATATATATGTGGATATGTTTAGTCCATGTCACGATACACCATATATATGTGGATATGTTTAGTCCATGTCACGATACACCATATATATGTGGATATGTTTAGTCCATGTCACGATACACCATATATATGTGGATATGTTTAGGCCTTGTCACGATACACCATATATATGTGGATATGTTTAGTCCATGTCACGATACACCATATATATGATAAATAATAAATAAATAAATATGTGGATATATTTAGTCCATGTCACGATACACCATATATATGTGGATATGTTTAGGCCATGTCACGATACACCATATATATGTGGATATGTTTAGGCCATGTCACGATACACCATATATATCTGGATATTTTGCCTTAGCCTTGAATGAACACTTGATGCATATAATCACAGCAGTATGATGATTCTATGTGTCTACATTAGGGATGTCCCGATCCGATATTTGGATCGGATCGGCCACCGATATTTGCCAAAAAATGCGTATCCGCAAGGCATGGGAAAATGCCGATCCAGATCCAGTTTTTTTTAAAAATTCCGGTCCGTGTTTTCCAACGCACCAATTTAAATAATACATTCCACTTTTCTGCTGCTCCCTAATTTCCGTGCCGCATTTGCCAGCACACCTTCAACACATCCACAGGTCTGTGTCCTAACTGTCCTAATCGGAAAGGGAGGCCGGTTCATGGTTCCGAAAGGCGACCGGAAGTTACCGGTAAAAATGTCAGCTGTGTGGGATTATTTTACCCTACAAAACGAAAAAGATGAAGAGGTGGAGTGCAAAACATGCCACAATAAAGTCAAGCGTGGTGGTAAAGTTGTAAGACATTTTAATACAA
The DNA here is from genome assembly GCF_033978785.1 of Entelurus aequoreus. Classification (NCBI taxonomy): domain Eukaryota; kingdom Metazoa; phylum Chordata; class Actinopteri; order Syngnathiformes; family Syngnathidae; genus Entelurus; species Entelurus aequoreus. The sequence goes on along the minus strand of NC_084752.1, from coordinate 41,099,262 downwards.
CAAATCTGATCAAGCATTTAGCGAAATCCCACCGTAAAGAATATGAAGAATTTCTAAAGAAAACTGACGAAAAGAAAAAGAAAGGTCCTACCCAACTAACTCTGACAGAAACGTTGGCGAAGCGTGACATACTCCCACTGAACAGTGCTAAAGCCCAGGGGATAACTAGTCATTGCCGAGGAAATAATTCTGGATGATGAGCCGTTATCTCTCGTGAGTAAAGTGGGCTTTCGACGCCTCCGCCACAGCAGCCGATGTTATCCCATCTGTCCGTGTCCTGACACGCTTTCTAGACAGTGAAAGCGAAGAACACAGAGGGATTCAAACCATGAAGGCCACCTTACTCGTTTTGACCATGTGGAAACTGAACCCCTCTATGCCGTGGCAACAATGCTAGATCCACGCTACAAAGACAAGTAAGTGCTTTATAATTATTTGAGCATGTTATAAGCTTCAGTACTATATTGAAAATATTTTACTCTACAGCTGGCATTTATTTCTTTGTCAGTATTTCAGTAGCCTAATGTTTCATAGATATAAGGTGATGGGAATGTATTATTATTGTTATTATTATTATAATATTATTATTTATTATTATTCTTATTTTCCTTCAGTTATATGATGGGTGAGGAAATGAATGTCACTGTTGATCATTTGTGATCTATTTTGTGTGTTACTTGTTGTCATTGAACATGAATATGTGGAGACTGGCTGAAACAATATAAAATAATTGATATATCTTTATTACATTTGATCCAAATGTTAAGGTTCTTCACTAATGCTACCAACCTGGATCAGGCAAAGGAGGCACTAAAGGTAGAGGTGATGAAAATGGAACAAGAACTGAAGACCACGCCCTCTGGAGAAGGTGTGGCTGAGGCTGAGACAGCAAGGCCAACACCAGGAATGGAGGCTGGAAGCTCAACCAGCAGCCTCGGCAGCTACTTTGACGAGATACTGGAGGAGAGCTGCACAGCAGCTCCATCTGAGCAGCCGATCACCCCAGGGGCACTGTTTCAGCTGGAGAGCTACCTCAGTGAGCCTCCAGCTGGGCGTTAGAACAATCCTTTTCATTACTGGAGAGACAATCAGTCTCGACTACCCGCCCTGGCAGCAACAGCAGCCAAGTTCCTCAGTGCTCCTTGCACCAGTGTTGAGAGTGAGAGGCTTTTTAGCACAGCCTCACTCATCATTGATGAACACAGGAGCAGGCTGACACCTGAGCATCTTGAAGTGCTCGTCTTTGTTAGAAAGAATCTCCCCATTATGCTCAGACTGCAGTCTGGGGGGGGGGGGGGGGGCAAACAATTGAAGGGATTGTGTAGATCTTTTTTCTTTTAAGTTTACACTTGTTCAAGAGCAAGTATTGATGCTGAGTTATAGACATTTTATCCCACTCAGGTTGGGTGTTTTGCTTTTTTTAATAATGTTTACAGCATTATTTGCACTTTATACTGTTCAATGATGCCATTTCTGTTTGTCATGTATAATTGTGTCTATTTTGTGTTTATCCTTGAATAAACATGTCAGTTTCTTGTTACCAACCATTATTCAAACTCACCTAATTCAGCTGGCTAGTTTTTATCAAGAGTACTAAAACCCTTTTCAACATGAATCACAACTAAGTAGGCTAAATAACTTTAAACTTTAATACATGCTCGGATAGGCCAGTATCGGTATCAGATCGGAAGTGCAAAAACATCTGTATCGGATCAGAAGTGCAAAAACCTGGCTCGGGACATCCCTAGTCTACATTAAAACATTGTTCTTCATACTGCATTAATATATGCTACTTTTAAACTTTCATACAGAGAGGGAAGTCACAACTAAGTCAATTTAGCAAAAGTGTATTTATTAAACAGTTATTAAGCAGTGACACAAACATTCATGTCATTTCAAAACAGAAAGTGCAAGATTGTCAGAGACATTTTAAAACAAGCTATTAGTGCACTTTTGTGCATGATGTCACTAAGATGACATATCAAAACAACACTAAATTAAAGTGCGCTTTTTGTACAGAACGCCACTACAATAGTTTAAAACAAATAAAGTGCACTTTTGTGCATTATGTCACACAAGATATTTCAATAAGTGTCAAATAAAAATGAGCTGCATAATAGGAAATCAAATAGTGTATGTCCTTCACTATGTGGTAGGTTCCTGCGGACGTTATCTCCTTCTGTTGTTGACTATTTGTTTCATACGTTGTTGATCTGGAAATGGTTGCTTGGGCATTTTGTGGGTGTGGCACCGAACGGAGATGTTGACATGCAGAGTTTCAAGCACTCCTCATTCTCTAGCGGGTGACTTTTCAAATGATGCTACACATTAGTAGTGCTACTACTTTTTGTAGCAACGCTTTTGCAGCATACTTGTTCACCATCTACCCCTTGAAGCCAAACCACCGCCAGATGATGGACTCACTGCTGTTTGTTTTGGGAATTAATTATTCCTTCATTTGTTACCAGATTCCCTTCTTTCTCTCGTATTACCACTAGCACCACAGCTAACGTTACCATGCCACTACCTGTCTGCTCCGTGAGAGTGTATGACGTTGCACACGTGACAGTATGTGACGTATGTAAGAAGGTGCACTTGTTTTATGTCTCTGTGAGAAGGAGAGACAAGAAAGTGAGAAGAGCCTGTAGTGTAATGCCTGCAGCTAAAAGCAACTGCGTGAGAACATATACTCCAATATCACCATATAGTCCATTTCTATATCGCACAGAGACAAACCCACGATATTTCGAGTGTATTCGATATCGCGCCCAGACCTAATTCTAACTCATAAATGTAAATAAAAGTCCACTTGCAATGGAGCCAATGGGAGGTCCTCTATAACCATCCAAAATACACCAACAATACTCCATTTGCATTTTGTGGCTTGAATAGCAAGCAAGTATTAGTGATATTGTTATAAGTGCTAACGCAGACAAACTATTTATAGCTTGTGTGTCTATGTTGACATCACCGGCTGGTGAGCTTCTTCCTCACCTTGGTGCTGTGAAAGATTATTCCAGTTCATGAATCGCGCCTTTCACCTGGATAGTAGAAGGATGAGGACGTACTCTCACAAGTTGGTACCATTTGACAGCCAATTTAGACCCGGCAATGGCAAACGACACGAAAAGACGCTTGGCTTCACCCCCCTTTTCCGTGCGAGGATTATGAATTGTTCTTTATCTAAACGAGAATATAACAACATTCTATCAGTCTGCGTCATAGTGACAACAGACCTTGTATAGTAAGTGATGTTTTATTATGTTTGTTGGCTCTTATGAAGTCTGCATTGTAGAGCTGCAGCTATCGAATATTTTAGTAATCGAGTATTCTATAAGAAATCCCGATCGATTAATCGAGTAATTCATTAAATCATATTTTTGCTTAAAAACAAGATATGTTTTTTCCTGTCCAGCTTCTCAGGCAAATCATATAGTTGATGTAGATGCCTATATCGGCTGTACAAATTTACTTTACAAAAGAGAAGTGTGGGATACTTCTCTTGTTGCCTTATTTGTATTTTGACTTTATTAAATGGATTTATCTTATTATTTGGTGCAGCTGCAGTTCCATGATTGACTTAGTAGTTGTGTCATCGGATTTGCGGCCTCATGTTTTGGACACTCGGGTGAAGAGAGGGGCGGAGCTTTCTACCGATCACCACATGGTGGTGAGCTGGCTCCGATGGAGGGGGAGGATGCAGACGGACCTGGCAGGCCCAAACGCATTGTGAGGGTCTGCTGGGAACGTCCAGCAGAGTCTCCTGTCAGAGAGAGTTTCAATTCCCACCTCCGGAAGAACTTTGAACATGTCACGAGGGAGGCACTGGATATTGAGTCCGAGTGGACCATGTTCCGTGCTTCTATTGTCGAGGCGGCTGATTGGAGCTGTGGCCTCAAGGTGGTTGGTGCCTGTCGTGGCGGTAATGCTAGAACCCGCTGGTGGACACCAGCAGTGAGGGATGCCGTCAAGCTGAAGAAAGAGTCCTATCGGGTCCTTTTGGCTCATGGGACTCCAGGGGCAGCGGACAGGTACCGACAGGCCGAGCGAAGTGCGGCTTCAGCGGTCGCGGAGGCAAAAACTCGGACATGGGAGGAGTTTGGGGAAGCCATGGAAAACGACTTCCGGACGGCTTCGAAGCGATTCTGGTCCACCATCTGCCGTTCAGAGGGGGGGGGGGGGGGGGTGAAGCAGTGCACTGTCAACGCCGTGTATGGTGAGGATGGTGTGCTGCTGACCTCTAGTGCGGCTGCTGTGGATCGGTGGAGGGAATACTTCGAAGACCTCCTCAATCCCACCAACACATCTTCCTATGAGGAAGCAGTGCCTGGGGAATCTGTGGTGGGCTCTCCTATTTCTGTGGCTTAGGTTGCCGAGGTAGTTAAAAAGCTCCTCTGTGGCAAGGCCCCGGGGGTGGATGAGATCCGCCCAGAGTTCCTTAAGGCTCTGGATGCTGTGGGGCTGTCTTGGTTGACAAGACTCTGCAACATCGCATGGACATCGGGGCGGTACCTCTGGATTGGCAGACCGGGGTAGTGGTTCCTCTCTTTAAGAAGGGGAACCGGAGGGTGTGTTCCAACTATCGTGGGATCACACTCCTCAGCCTTCCCGGTAAGGTCTATTCAGGTGTACTGGAGAGGAGGCTACTCCGGATAGTTGAACCTCGGATTCCGGAGGAACAGTGTGGTTTTCGTCCTGGTCGTGGAATGGTAGACCAGCTCTATACTCTTGGCAGGGTCCTTGAGGGTGCATGGGAGTTTACCCAACCAGTCTACATGTGCTTTGTGGACTTGGAGAAGGCATTCCACCGTGTCCCCCGGGAAGTCCTGTGGGGAGTGCTCAGAGAGTATGGGGTATCGGACTGTCTGATTGTGGCGGCCCGCTCCCTGTATGATCAGTGTCAGAGCTTGGTCCGCATTGCCGGCAGTAAGTCGGACACATTTCCAGTGAGGATTGGACTCCGCCAAGGCTGCCCTTTGTCACCGATTCTGTTCATAACTTTTATGGGCAGAATTTCTAGGCGCAGTCAGGGCGTTGAGGGGATCCGGTTTGGCGGCTGCAGGATTAGGTCTCTGCTTTTTGCAGATGATGTGGTCCTGATGGCTTCAACTGGCCAGGATCTTCAGCTCTCACTGGATCGGTTCGCAGCCGAGTGTGAAGCGACTGGGATGAGAATCAGCACCTCCAAGTCCGAGTCCATGGTTCTCGCCCGGGAAAGGGTGGAGTTACATCTCCAGGTTGGGGAGGAGATCTTGCCCCAAGTAGAGGAGTTCAAGTACCTAGGAGTCTTGCTCACGAGTGGGGGAAGAGTGGATCGTGAGATCGACAGGTGGCTCGGTGCGGCGTCTTCAGTAATGCGGACGCTGTATCGATCCGTTGTGGTGAAGAAGGAGCTGAGCCGGAAGGCAAAGCTCTGAATTTACCGGTCGATCTACGTTCCCATCCTCACCTATGGTCATGAACTTTGGTTTATGACCGAAAGGACAAGATCACGGGTACAAGCGGCCGAAATGAGTTTCCTCCGCCGGATGGATGGATATTTTTGCTTAAAAAAAAAATATATATATTTTGTCCGGTCCAGCTTCTCAGGCAAACCATATAGTTGATGGAGATGCCGATATCGTCTGTACACATTTACTTTACAAAAGAGAAGTGTGGGATACTTCTCTTGTTGCCTTATTTGTATTTTGACTTGATTAAATTGATTTATATTATCATTTGGTGCAGCCTGGCCGGAGCAATATTTTTGCTTAATTAAGGTTTAATTATACATGTTGTGCCCTCTATTATTGCGTTTGTCCTAATTGTCTTTTATTTCCTAAACACCTGTTTTCATTATTGAAGGCTGACCTGCAGAGCTAAAATGCAAGCCAATTTGTGTGTGCTAATAAAAACAGGTGCGCTCACAGCCCTATGTGCTGTGTGGTGTGATCACATAAAAAAGTAATTGTCTCTCATGCGTTTTTGATTATTATTATACGGTGCTGTTTAAATGGTGGTTTCTCCACACAAATCCGCTAAGCTGTTTTCAACCTGCGAACAATATAAAAAAGACAAACCACTTAATAATGACGACAACAGTTTTACATTTTAAGAATGCTATACAGTTCATTGCATTCTTTGCATGCATAATAGTGATCAATGTTCATTTTGCCATCATACCATGTTTGAGATGAAAACACACACATACTGCATTTGAAATGTGAAACCAGTGGTGAGTCACCACCAAGCAAAAACCACACATGCTCAGAAAAGTAGCGTCAGATTTACTGCCCGTCCGAGCATCCACTGGCAGAAATGTAGATCGATGCCTAAGCTATAGAGATTATAGTGGGCGGAAGTGCAAGATATCAAAGTAGCATGTGGTTGCATGACTTGAATAACCCGAATAAGAAAAAAAAACAGGATGGCTCTGAATAAAATAATTTGGTTTATGCCCTTAAAGTCTTCCTGTGTCCAAAGACTTATTTTCTGTAAACAATCACAAAATCATCAAAATATATATAATACAAACAATTGATCAAACCACTGTATCGACCTTATACTGATATTATACTTGGTATTGTTACTGTAAATTTTTGTATCGATCAGACCACATTTTTTTAAATTTAAGAGGGTTTCTGTGGGTTATTAAAAAGCATTACAGGCATTTAATGGACTTTGCATAAATTAAGGCCTTAAAAGGTATTAAAAAGCATTAAATACGATGTCCAGAGGCATTAAAATATTCATGTAATCGTAGGCCGGGACTGATATAAATGAAAATAAACCTAATAACTCAATTCTTGCTGTCATCAATAAATTGCTTTGTCCGTGTGTTTCCTTCTTGGTCTCTGGATTTTAAACTGGACTAAGAGGTTTCACTCTGTGCATGGCTCTCAGCACCTGAGCATGTTAATTCCACAGCAGATTTACATGAACAAAGTGAGCCTCTTGTCAGTTATTCACAACCTTTGGTTCGGCTACTTGCAATTCTCCTCTACACATTTTCCTAGTGTTGGCGACACTCACTTTAATGTTAGAGATGGCCATTTTAATACAACGCTGAAGTACAGGCCCCCATATAGCTGACCGGGATATGCATGTTATATGATTCTTTAATTTTGGGCCTTTTAGAATCAGCATGTCTTCGTCCATTTGTGTCAAGGAGGTGAAATTAGGTCTGAAAACCTTTGACAAGTGGACTTCATGTCCATTAGGTATTTTCAAAGTGTAGAATACCATCCACCTTAAACAGAATATTCTACTTTGAAAGTAAACTGGATCATTTATTTTGTGTATATGCATGACTTCTTGTCCCACACGAGCAGATTTTAGCTCAATTGAATCGCCTTGTTGTGTCGACCACTAAATATAGAAGCCAGGTGGTGGAAACTGACACACTGACTTGAAAACAAAAAACAGAACGAGTCTGTCGCCGTGGCGCCGCCGTTCCACATCCAGTGGAAATCCCCGGTTACACTTACAAACGTTGCTTGGCGAGATAAATGAAGAAACCATACTTCGGGTTTATGGCACGTAGCAAAAGGAAATGCACTTTCAACCCACTGCACTCGCAGTGAGCGAACTCGACCACAAGATAGCGCCATAGCAGAGCTAACAATACGGAATACAGATTTACACTGTAAACGACCTAATCTTTTCTCCAAGTTTATACATCATACCTCAGGCAGAAGGGAATTTATGGCAAGACAGATTTTAGGCCATATTGCCCACCCCTCGTAAAAAGTGGTCTTCTTTTCCTGTGAATAATGTTGTAAACAGCAGTGTGTTTGTTTTCAGGCCAATTCGTACATTAACTTGTTATTTGAAGTACATGTAAACTTACTGAATGCCTCATGTGACTGAGCAAATCTGGACATTTTTCAAGCATGTTTGTCATTTTGTGTCCTGCAGATGTCTGTAAAGAACAACTTCTGCCTGAAAAACAGGAGAGTAGCTTCAGGATGTTGGAGGATCCACCAAAGAGGAAGACCAGGCACCACGGACCCTCTGGTGTATTCTTTTCCTCTTTGACACAGACCCTTCCCTGTAAAAAAGAAGAGGAAGACTCACTGACCCCCCACATTAAAGAGGAAGAGGAGGAACACAGCATCAGTCAGGAGGGAGATCATATTGAAGGACTGGTGGAGTTCCCAGTGACTGGTGTGCCTGTGAAGAGTGAAGATGATGAGGTCAAAGGTGAGAGTGAGGAGAAGAGAGAGGCGGAGCCTCCAAGCAGCAGCTCAACACAACACATGACAACAGAAGGTGATGGAGACCACTGTGGAGGATCACAAGCAGACAAGATGTTAGCTCCACTATCAGATAGTGAGGACACAACGTCACACTCTCCTGACACTGATGATGAACACTCTAAAGATGATAAGACATGTCACACTGACAACACTCACTTCAAATGTTCTCACTGTCACAAAACTTTTAAATACCATAGTTCTCTGAAAACAAACACAAGAAGACACACTGGTGAAAAAACTTTTATCTGTTCAATCTGTAGTAAAGGTTTTGTAGAAAGTCACAAATTGAAAGTACACAGGAAAACACACACTGGTGAAAAACCTTTTCTTGTTCAATCTGTGGTAAAGGTTATACACAGAGTCAAAATTTGAAAAAACACATGAGAACACACACTGGTGAAACACCTTTTTCTTGTTCAATCTGTGGTAAAGGTTTTACACAAAGTCAATATTTGAAAATACACATGAGAGCACACACTGGTGAAAAACCTTTTTCTTGTTCAATCTGTGGTAAAGGTTATACACAGAGTCAATATTTGAAAAAACACATGAGAACACACACTGGTGAAACACCTTTTTCTTGTTCAATCTGTGGTAAAGGTTTTACACTAAGTCAAGATTTGAAAGTACACATGAGAACACACACTGGTGAAACACCTTTTTCCTGTTCAACCTGTGGTAAAGGTTTTACACAAAGTCAAGTTTTGAAAGTACACATGAGAACACACACTGGTGAAAAACCCTTTTCCTGTTCAACCTGTGGTAAAGGTTTTACACAAAGTCATAATGTGAAAGTACACATGAGAACACACACTGGTGAAAAACCTTTTTCCTGTTCAACCTGTGGTAAAGGTTTTACAGGAAGTCAAGATTTGAAAGTACACATGAGAACACACACTGGTGAAAAACCTTTTTCCTGTTCAATCTGTGGTAAAGGTTATACACAGAGTCAAAATTTGAAAAAACACATGAGAACACACACTGGTGAAACACCTTTTTCTTGTTCAATCTGTGGTAAAGGTTTTACACAAAGTCAATATTTGAAAATACACATGAGAGCACACACTGGTGAAAAACCTTTTTCTTGTTCAATCTGTGGTAAAGGTTATACACAGAGTCAATATTTGAAAAAACACACGAGAACACACACTGGTGAAACACCTTTTTCTTGTTCAATCTGTGGTAAAGGTTTTACACTAAGTCAAGATTTGAAAGTACACATGAGAACACACACTGGTGAAACACCTTTTTCCTGTTCAACCTGTGGTAAAGGTTTTACACAAAGTCAAGTTTTGAAAGTACACATGAGAACACACACTGGTGAAAAACCCTTTTCCTGTTCAACCTGTGGTAAAGGTTTTACACAAAGTCATAATGTGAAAGTACACATGAGAACACACACTGGTGAAAAACCTTTTTCCTGTTCAACCTGTGGTAAAGGTTTTATACGAAGTCAAGATTTGAAAGTACACATGAGAACACACACTGGTGAAAAACCTTTTTCCTGTTCAATCTGTGGTAAAGGTTTTACAGGAAGTCAATATTTGAAAGTACACATGAGAGCACACGCTGGTAAAAAACCTTTTTCCTGTTCAACCTGTGGTAAAGGTTTTACACAAAGTCATAATGTGAAAGTACACATGAAAACACACACTGGTGAAAAACCTTTTACTTGTTCAATCTGTGGTGAAAGTTTTACACAAAGTCAACATTTGAAAGTACACATGAGAGCACACACTGGTGAAAAACCTTTTTCCTGTTCAATCTGTGGTAAAGGTTTTACACAAAGTCAAGATTTGAAAGTACACATGAGAACACACACTGGTGAAAAACCCTTTTCCTGTTCAAACTGTGGTAAAGGTTTTACACGAAGTCACTATTTGAAAGTACACATGAGAAGACACACTGGAGAAAAACCTTTTTCCTGTTCAATCTGTGGTAAAGGTTTTACACTTAGGCAATCTTTGAAAACACACATGAGAACACACGCTGGTAAAAAACCTTTTTCCTGTTCAACCTGTGGTAAAGGTTTTACACAAAGTAACAATTTGAAAGTACACATGAGAACACACACTGGTGAAAACCCCTTTTCCTGTTCAACCTGTGCTAAAGGTTTTAAACTAAGTCAAGATTTGAAAGTACACATGAGAACACACACTGGTGAAAACCCTTTTTCCTGTTCAACCTGTGGTAAAGGTTTTACACAGAGTAACAATTTGAAAGTACACATGAGAACACACACTGGTGAAAACCCCTTTTCCTGTTCAACCTGTGGTAAAGGTTTTACACAAAGTCAACATTTGAAAGTACACATGAGAACACACACTGGTGTAAAACCTTTTTCCTGTTCAACCTGTGGTAAAGGTTTTACACAAAGTCAACATATGAAAGCACACATGAGAACACACACAGGAGAGAAAGTGTTGAGTTGCAGTGTGTGTGGTGAAAGATTCTCTTATAAGTACCAGTGTAAGAAACACAAGTGTGCTGGTGAGAACAGCAGCAGCAAATGAAACTGCAGGATTTGAAATAAACTGTCAAGACTTTAATGTTGACTTTGCCGTCAAGGGACGGCGTGGCGAAGTTGGGAGAGTGGCCGTGCCAGCAATCTGAGGGTTACTGGTTCAATCCCCACCTTCTACCATCCTAGTCACGTCCGTTGTGTCCTTGGGCAAGACACTTCACCCTTGCTCCTGATGGGTCCTGGTTTACGCCTTGCATGGCAGCTCCCACCATCAGTGTGTGAATGTGTGTGTGAATGGGTGAATGTGGAAATACTGTCAAAGCGCTTTGGGCTCCTTTAAAAAGGGGTAGAAAAGCGCTATACAAGTACAACCATTTATTTATTTTACTTTCTAACATCAGCACATATAACATGTGTGACATTGTTGTTTGTGTAACTATCTTTTTAATATGCTACTACATTTATAGATTAGATGGTTTGAAATATGGAAATATTACATATTTGTATTTCTAATTGTTAATAATCCCATAGATTAGCCCCTATTTATAACATACATATTTACTGGTTCACATCTGAAACATCTTATCATATTATTATTTACTTTATACATCATTTGAACACTTGTCTTTTATACCATTTTAAAATGTGTGACTTTATGAATTATTTGTTGGGTCTCTATAATCCATTTTAGTAATGATCTTTATTACTCTTTTTTTTGTAATATGATGATTGTGTTGTGATTGTTTTATATGTATGTCCCCAGACCTTTATGCAATATAAAAGTGAGAGAAAATGGCTGAATTGTTTGTGGAAGGATGTTTTATTTTATTTTTTTACAAATTTACGTTCGTGGATTAAACAAAGATTCCCATTATTGGGTTTTAAACATTTTTAATGTACAGTTTCTTTTTAAACATCCCCAACACAACATCAATATCAATCAAAGTTCGGAGTGTCAGGCAAAAGCCAATATTGTACATCATCCCACAGACATTTACTTTGCATACTGTAGGAGCCAAATGTCCTTATTTGTTTATATTGTTTTTATTTTGTTTTCTCTAATTGATTGCTGGCCTCTGTTCATGCTGAAATTCTTTTTCGGCAGATTGCTCCGCCCACTTCCTCTTGAGAACCAGGAAGTGTTGACAGGGATGGCATGGAGGACACAAACAGTTTTCGGCCGTGTGTGCCGTGACAATGTTCCATTCAAGGTCAGCATACATTATGTTCTATAGCCTACATTTCATTTGCATAGCTTAAAATAAAGGGATTGTCATATCCAAACATACACTGCTCAAAAAAATTAAAGGAACACTTTAAAAACACATCCGATTTCAATGGTGAAAAAAAAAAGGTCGGATATCTATACTGATATGGACAGTTTAATGTCTCAGGAACAAAAGGATGCCACATCTTTAGATGGAAATACAAGTTTTCAGCCTCCAGAGGGCTCAGTATATAGACACCCCAAAAATCAAAGTGAAAAAATGATGTGGCAGGCTCGTCCATTTTGCCTGAATTCAATTTCTGCAACTCAAAATTATTTTCAATATCTTGTGTGGCCCCCACGTGCTTGTATGCATGCTTGACAACATGCTCCTAATGAGACCACGGATGGTGTCTTGTGGGATGTCCTCCCAGACCTGTCTAAGGGCATCAGTGAGCTCCTGTAAAGTCTGAGGAGCAACCTGGCGGCGTCTGATGGACCGAAACATTATGTCCCAGAGGTGTTCTATCGGGTTTAGATGAGGTGATCGTGAGGGCCATTCAATTGTGTCAATTCCTTCATCCTCCAGATACTGTCTGCATACTCTTGCCACATGAAGGCGGGCATTGCCGTGGACCAGGAGGAACCCAGGACCTACTGCACCAGCGTAGGGTCTGACCATGGGTGCAAGGATTTCATCCCGATACCTAATGGCAGTCAGACTGCCGTTCTCTAGCCTGTAGATGTCTGTTGGTCCCTCCATGGAAATGCCTCCCCAGACCATCACTGACCCACCACCGAACGGGTCATGCTGAATGATGTTGCAGGCAGCATAGCGCTCTCCTTGGCTTCTCCAGACCCTTTCACGTCTATCACAGGTGCTCAGGGTAAACCTGCTCTCATCTGTGAAAAGCACAGGGCGCCAGTGGCGGACTTGCCAATTCTGGTGTTCTATGGCAAATGCCAATGGAGCTCCACGGTTCTGAGCGGTGATCACAGGGCACACTACAGGACGTCGTGCCCTGAGGCCACCCTCGTGAAGTCTGTTTCTGACTGTTTGGGCAGAGACATTCACACCAGTAGCCTGCTGGAGGTCATTCTGTAGGGCTCGGGCAGTGCTCAACCTGTTCCTCCTTGCACAAAGCAGCAAATATTGGTCCTGCTGATGGGATGAGGACCGTCTACGGCCCTGTCCAGCTCTCCTAGAGTAACTGCCTGTCTCCTGGAATCTCCTCCATGCTCTGGAGATTGTACTGGGAGACACATCAAATCTTCTTGCAACAGCACGCATGGACGTGCCATCCTGGAGGAGTAGGACAATCTGCCAACTTCAGGAGGGTTAAGAAATCGCCTCATGTTCCCAGTCGTGATAATGACTCTAGCTAAAGCCAACACTTGTGGAAAAACAGTTAAAAAAGATCGAGAGGGAGGAACTTGAAATGGCCTCCACCTGCAAAACCAGTCCTGTTTTGGGGGCCATCTCGTTGTTGCCCCTCTAGTGCACCTGTTGTTAATTCCATCAACACCAATGCAGCTGAAACTGATTAACAACCCCCTCTGCCACGTACCTGACCAAAACCTTATCAGAAAAGTGCAATTGAATTCATGCCATACCCTGATAAAAAACTGTTCCTTTAATTTTTTTGAGCAGTGTATTTACACAGTACTGGACATTCAATCATTTGCACGCGTCAAACTAGTCAACACAGTCGCCCTCAGTATCAGCTTAAAGGTAAAGGCTTTTATCGGACATCTCTAATCATAAGTCAACTTAACTACTACCATAACTCCACCTGTACTACTACCATAAGTCAATTTAAAGGCCTACTGAAATGACATTTTTTTTATTTAAACGGGGATTGCAGATCCATTCTATGTGTCATACTTGATCATTTTGCGATATTGCCTTATTTTTGCTGAAAGGATTTAGTAGAGAACATCGACGAAAAAGTTCGCAACTTTTGGTCGCTGATAAAAAAAAGCCTTGCCTGTACCGGAAGTAGCGTGACGTCACGAGTTGAAAGGCTCCTCACATTTCCCCATTGTTTACACCAGCAGCGAGAGAGATTCGGACCGAGAAAGCGACGATTACCCCATTAATTTGAGCCAGGATGAAAGATTCGTGGATGAGGAACGTGAGAGTGAAGGACTAGAGTGCAGTGCAGGACTTTCTTTTTTCGCTCTGACCGTAACTTAGGTACAAGGTCTCATTGGATTCCACACTTTGTCCTTTTTCTATTGTGGATCACGGATTTGTATTTTAAACCACCTGGGATACTATATCCTCTTGAAAATGAGAGTCAAGAACGCAAAATGGACATTTACAGTGACTTTTATCTCCACGACAATACATTGACGAAGCACTTTAGCTACGGAGCTAACATGATAGCATCGTGCTTAAATGCATATAGAAACCAAAAAAATAAGCCCCTGACTGGAAGGATAGACAGAAAATCAACAATACTATTAAACAATGGGCCTGTAAAAACACGGTTAATGCTGTCCAGCCTGGTGAAGCTTAACAATGCTGTTGCTAACGACGCCATTGAAGCTAACTTAGCAACGGGACCTCACAGAGCTATGCTAAAAACATTAGCTATCCACCTACGCCAGCCAGCCCTCATCTGCTCATCAACACCCGTGCTCACCTGCATTCCAGCGATCGACGGAGCGACGAAGGACTTCACCCAATCATAGATGCGGTCGGCGGCTAGCGTTGGATAGCGCGTCTGCTATCCACCTCAAAGTCCTCCTGTTTGTGTTGCTGCAGCCAGCCGCTAATACACCGATCCCACCTACAGCTTTCTTCTTTGCCGTCTCCATTGTTCATTAAACAAATTGCAAAAGATTCACCAACACAGATGTCCAGAATACTGTGGAATTTTGCGATGAAAACCAAACTTTTTTTATTGGATACAATGGCGTCCGAATACTTCCGTTTCAACCATTGACGTCACGCGCAAACGTCATCATACATAGACGTTTTCAACCGGAAGTTTAGCGGTAAATTTAAAATGTCACTTTATAAGTTAACCCGGCCGTATTGGCATGTGTTGCAATGTTAAGATTTCATCATTGATATATAAACTATCAGACTGCGTGGTCGGTAGTAGTGGCTTTCAGTAGGCCTTTAACTACTACCATAACTCAACCTGTACTACTATCATAAGTCAACTTAACTACTACCATAACTCAACCTGTACTACTATCATAAGTAGGGATGTCCGATAATATCGGACTGCCGATATTATCAGCTGATAAATGCTTTAAAATGTAATATTGGAAATTATCGGTATCGGTTTCAAAATTATCGGTATCAGTTTCAAAAAGTAAAATGTATCACTTGTGATTTAGGGCTATATAAATAAACATTGATTGATTGATTGATTGACTTTCTAAAAGGCCGCTGTGTACACGGACGTAGGGAGAAGTACAGAGCGCCAATAAACCTTAAAGGCATTTCCTTTGCGTGCCGGCCCAGTCACATAACATCTACGGCTTTTCACACACACAAGTGAATGCGAGCCATACTTGGTCAACAGCCATACAGGTCACACTGAGGGTGGCCGTATAAACAACTTTAACATTGTTACAAATATGCGCCACACTGTGAACCCACACCAAACAAGAATGACAAACACATTTCGGGAGAACATCCGCACCGTAACACAACATAAACACAACAGAACAAATACCCAGAACCCCTTGCAGCACTAACTGAAGCTTTTTTATTAGTAGATTGTACAGTACAGTACATATTCCGTACAATTGACCACTAAATGGTAACACCCCAATAAGTTTTTCAACTTGTTTAAGTCGGGGTCCACGTAAATCAATTCATGGTAACTCTTCCGGGACGCTACAATATACACCCCCCGCTAACCCCCCACCACCCCCCCCCCCCCCCACACTTCAATCCCGCCCTCTTCAACCTCCTCATGCATGTCCCAAATTCCAAGCTGCTTATTTTGAGGCATGTTAAAAAAAAGAATGCACTTTGTGACTTCAATAATAAATATGGCAGTGCCATGTTGGCATTTTTTTCCATAACTTGAGTTGATTTATTTTGGAAAACCTTGTTACATTGTTTAATGCATCCAGCGGGGCATCACAACAACATTAGGCATAATAATGTGCTCATTCCACCACTGTATATATCGGTATCGCTTGATATCGGAATCGGTAATTAAGAGTTGGACAATATCGTAATATCGGATATCGGCAAAAAAGCCATTATCGGACATCTCTAATCATAAGTCAACTTAACTACTACCATAACTCAACCTGTACTACTACCATAAGTCAACCTGTACTATTATCAAAAGTCAACCTGTACTGTTATCCTAAGTCAACTTAACTACTACCATAACTCAACCTGTACTACTACCATAAGTCAACTTAACTACTACCATAACTCAACCTGTACTACTATCATAACTCAACCTGTACTACTACCATAAGTCAACTTAACTACTACCATAACTCAACCTGTACTACTATCATAAGTCAACGTAACTACTACCATAAGTCAACCTGTACTACTACCATAACTCAACCTGTACTACTATCATAAGTCAACTTAACTACTACCATAACTCAACCTGTACTAATATCATAACTCAACCTGTACTACTACCATAAGTCAACTTAACTACTACCATAACTCAACCTGTGCTACTACCATAAGTCAACTTAACTACTACCATAAGTCAACCTGTACTACTATCATAAGTCAACTTAACTACTACCATAACTCATGTTTCCTTTGATGTAAAGGTTGCAGCTAATGAAGTTATTATTAGAGATGTCCGATATCGGTCTGCCGATATTATTGGCCGATAAATGCGTTAAAATGTAATATCGGAAATTATCGGTATCAGTTTTTTTAATGATCAGTATCGTTTATTTTTTATTTTTTTATTAAATCCACATAAAAAACACAAGATACACTTACAATTAGTGCACCAAGCCAAAAAACCTCCCCCATTTACACTCATTCACACAAAAGGGTTGTTTCTTTCTGTTATTAATATTCTGCTTCCTACATTATATATCAATATATATCAATACAGTCTGCAAGGGATACAGTCCGTAAGCACACATGATTGTGCGTGCTGCTGCTCCACTAATAGTACTAACCTTTGACAGTTGATTGATTGATTGAGACTTGTATTAGTAGGTTGCACAGTACAGTACATATTCCGTATAATTGACCACTAAATGGTAACACCCCAATAAGTTTTTCAACTTGTTTAAGTCGGGGTCCACTTAAATTGATTCATGATACAGATATATACTATCTTATATACTATCATCATAATACAGTCATCACACAAGATAATCACAATGAATTATTTACATTATTTACAATCAGGAGTGTGGAGGAGGGTGGGAGTGGGGGGGGGGTAGGATATGGACATCAAGTAGTGGACATAGAGAGAGAGAGAGAGAGAGAGAGAGAGAGAGAGAGAGAGAGAGAGATCAGAAGGCATAAGAAAAAGTATCTGCATTTGATTTTACAAATTTTCATTAATTACTAGTTTCTATGTAACTGTTTTTATATTGTTTTACTTTCTTTTTTATTCAAGAAAATGTTTTTAATTTATTTATCTTATTTTATTTGGTTCAATTTTTAAAAAAAGTACCGGCTTATCTTCACCATACCTGGTTGTCCAAATTAGGCATAATAATGTGTTAATTCCACGACTGTATATATCGGTTGATATCGGTATCGGTTGATATCAGTATCGGTAATTAAAGAGTTGGACAATATCGGCATATCGGATATCGGCAAAAAGCCATTATCGGACATCCCTAGTTGTTATACATGTTTGTTTTACATGTGTTCATACTTTAGAGTACACATAAATCCCTCTTAGTTCATATTTCCTGCTTCACATGTGAAACATCTTCTAGAAGCATATTATTATTGACTTTATACATCACTTGAGCAGTGGTGTTTTATACAAGATCATTCAAATGTGTGAGTTTAATGTTGCTAGGGAGTATACCAAATGAAAAAAGAGGGGAGAGATATTTATCGAAGATATTACTGACTAGTAGTATGAAGATACTGTACTACTGACTAGTAGTATGAAGATACTGTACTACTGACTAGTAATACAAAGATACTGTACTACTGACTAGTAGTATGAAGATACTGTACTACTGACTAGTAATATAAAGATACTGTACTACTGACTATTAGTATGAAGATACTGTACTACTGACTAGTAATATGAAGATACTGTACTACTGACTAGTAATATAAAGATACTGTACTACTGACTAGTAGTATGAAGATACTGTACTACTGACTAGTAATATAAAGATACTGTACTACTGATTAGTAATATAAAGATACTGTACTACTGACTAGTAGTATGAAGGCAATCATTTAATAAATGTCTGTCAAAAGAAGCCCCAACAATTGCAGAATGGGAACAACAAATGAGATTATTTACAATGTGGAACAAATGACATTCTTGCTAAGATACGTCACCAAAAAAAGAAAAACTTACTGAAAAAATGGAATAAAAAAAAAAAGATTATTACTAAAAAAAGACACTTGTGTGTGTGTACTTACCATGTATAATTGAACCACCTGATGGCGTGTTTGGTGACCTCGGCGTCCGTGGCTGACCTTGTCAACACATTTTTACTCACAGCACCTGTAATCAAACAAGATTACAAGACAGATACGTTTATGTTTATGGTAGGAAGCATCCAAAGCCAAGTATGCTTACACAATACAAAATATGTGATAGGTATTAAGGAGATTACATTTGAAAAAAAAACATGACTTAAAGTTACTGGAGGTGGTTAAAATAAGGTGCGTAAACTATGAATTTGTGATCAGGGTATAGGTGTGCAAGACATCCAACATGTTTAAACAATATCGTTATTTGGTTCCTTGATCAGAGTACTTGTTTGGCTCTGTTGGATGACGGCGGCGGGGGGTTGGGGGTGGGGGGCATAAATAAATATCCATAACCCAACTTTGGGAGGTTGACATTGTTTTCTTATTATATTTGTACTATCATTCTATGTTTGTATTCGTGTAGGCAAGGGGTGTCCAAAGTGCGGCCCGGGGGCCATTTGCGGGCTGCAGGTCATTTTTTAACCGCCCCAGGGCACATTTTTAAAAAATATGATCGAAATAAATAAAAAACATTAAAAGTGGTATTTAAAGAGCAAACAGGTGAAATGTAACAAGAAAATGTAGCAATGTTTACTCTAATCACACAAAGCTGCCATGTAGGCTGTTTCTTTCTTTAAAAAATAATAATGAATCAAAATCAATGTCGTTATGAAATATTGACCTATTCAAGGCTTAAGAAGTTTACCTTCGCAATCAGCTGGTCTTGGTTGTGCTTAATAGTTTCCAGCAGGCTAAGGATGTGGATTACCTCAGGCGCTGTTGACAAACAGCAGTATAAAATGAACATGTTTCAGTGTTCATCCTCATTACTCATAATCCTGACATTAGCTATTGACCTTAGTTAATGACAAAAGTTATTGACAAAGTTTGAAGAAAATATGTGATTGCTTGTGAATTTGAATTTTTTTCCAAAATTTGTGGCACAGAATGACCATCCGGTATTTGTCAGTTATTGCTCACCAGAGCAGGAAATGTTGTCGGCCATTCTTCCCCCTCGCCATGTTGGCCTGTAGGCCAGGCTGGATCCAGGCTCCTCTGTCTGCCACATGTTGAGGGCTGCTGGTGAGGGGGGTGGAGGGAGTCGAGGAGGGACTGCCGTTCCTAGTCAGGTGGGCATTGTGAGAGAGCCATCAGTTAACCATGACTGGTAATACCCAAGGGGCCTATCTATACACTAATATTTCAGAGATCAGTCCCTACCTTGTGTAACTCTCTGCATGTTTAATGCAGGTGCTGGTGAAGGCATATGAATGCGTCCTTCCCCATGGTGAGGTGCTAAGGGAGATAAATTGGTATTAAATGGTTGTGATCTGTTAACCATGGTTACTGGATGCTGAGATATTATTTCAGAGATCAATCTTTACCTAGAAAGTTATCTCCAGTTGAGGAGTCGAGTTGACAAGTACTCATGACTCTTGCTGGCACTCGGCGAGACGGTGGAGCTGGGAGAAGGGATACAAGGAGAGGGGAATATCTTTAGCACTAAGAATGTTAACCATATCTTTAATATTAATGTGGTGGTTTCGTCTACATCGCTAAGTATATCCTGTGGTGTACCTCAGGGATCAATATAGGACCTACATTATTCAATGTCTAGATAAATGACATTTGTAAAGTTACAAAAGATTTCAAGTTAGTATTATTTGCGGATGATACAACAGCGTTTTGTTCAGGAGAGAACACACAGAAGATAATACAAATAATAACAGAAGAAATTAACAAATTAAAAAGATGGTTTGACAAAAACAGACTATCTTTGAATCTCAGTAAAACTAAAATAATGCTATTTGGTAACAGTAGAAGAGAAAGTCAAACACAAATACAAATAGACGGAATAGAAATTGAAAGAGTAAATGAAACCAAATTTCTAGGTATAATGATTGATGATAAATTGAACTGGAAATCTCAAGTAAAAAATATACAACATAAAGTAACAAGAAACACGTCAATAATGAATAAAGCAAAACATGTTCTAGACCAAAAATCCCTTCATATTCTCTACTGCTCACTAGTGTTACCATATCTGACTTATTGTGTAGAAATATGGGGAAATAATTACAAAAGTACACTTCATTCATTAACGGTGTTACAAAAAAGATCAGTTAGAATAATATATAATGTTGGATATAGACAACACACAAATCCTTTATTTATTGAATCAAAGATACTGAAATTCCACCACATAGTGAATTTGCAAACAGCTAAAATTATAAACAAAGCAAACTATAACCTGCTACCCAAGAATATACAACAATTCTTCTCAAAAAAAGAGGAGAAAAATCATCTTAGAGAGAAATGTAATTTAAAACATTTGTACGCACGTACAACACTTAAGACCTTCGGTATATCAATATGTGGAATTAAATTATGGAATGCATTAAGCAAAGCAATCAAACAATGTACGAATATGATCAATTATTTATGCTTACATGTGGAAATAATAATAATAGTAAATAAAATAACAATAATAAAAAAGGTAAATAAAGCATAAAATAGTCTCTAATAAATTAATTAAATAAAAAACAGCATATAAAATATATACATCAGCAAATAACAAAAATATAGATCAAGAAAAAGGATCCTTAATATGTGCAGCAATTTTTCCCACTCACATCACCTCGTTTTATGTATTTTTTCTACAATTAACTATGCCAAAAAACACGTAGACATACCTTTTTTTTTGTAATGGAAACAAAAACAACATGGCGTCACACACAGCTAGTCCACAGTAAACAGGATCTCGAGCTCCCCTAAAGAACAAAGAAAGAAATAATACACACTCATATTAATAGCAAAGAACGGCTGTTTCCACTCTGTTAACGTTACGTTGTTATAACGAAGTAATAGCGACCTGGGCCTAAACAACACTGACAATAAAGTAATACGCTTTCATTTCAACCAGTTGGAAATATGTGGAATGTCGTAACCTACACACATTCACAGCGTCTAACAAAAGATAGCCTAAGTTAACTGTATTGAACGTTACTCACCGGCTTACAAAACACAGATAAAAAACAATTTTACAATAGCACGGCGAAAAAATGACCGTCGTCGTGTGGGTTTTTTGACGAATAACACTCTTTTCCACTTTTATACGCTCGGGCCTCACCTCCCGCGTGCAGCCATTTCGAATTTTCTGAATACGTGACGTCAGACGCACGTCCCCATGCAAAGCATTCTGGGAGGCGGCGCTGGAAATAAAAGCCTTTTTTTACAGAATATAAAGTTTTACTGCTAGTCCAAATATCAAACAACGTCATTACAATCATACATAAATGATGATGGAAACACAAAGGCCGATCTTTACTGCGAATGTAGCAATAAATCAATAAATCTATACTTACGTTCGTGTTCCAGCAAAGAAAGTCCAGAGATCTTGGCTCATGCGCGTACACGCTAGTAGTCGCGTCCACGTCTGCGGATGCAGACATTGGTCGGCTCAGCGCACGTAGGCGGAGCCTATAACTCTAGGCGGCTCGCGCCGGTTTAGTTTGTCGCGTCCGCGTATGCGAATCAGACACGAGTCCGCTCAGGATCAGCTGTCTGACCGTACAATTTTCAGAGGCGGAGCTGTATCCTCTAGGCGGAGCCAAAACGAATGTGACAGTAACGCGGGTTGGGCGACTTGAAGGCGGATCCGTATAGCAGTCTTCTGCTGTGTGGGTAGGAAGATGGTCGGAGGAGTGAAACTGCCTTCAGGACAGAGGCTACCAGCAGTGAGAGGCTACATGGATGATATCACCACCATACTTCAGACAGCAGCATGTACAACAAGACTGCTGAAGAGGATCGACGAGCTTGTGGGCTGGGCGAGGATGAAGATCAAACCCCCCAAATCACGCAGTCTGTCTATCAGGAAAGGAGTCAGAAGTGACAACACCATCTTTGTCGCAGGCGGTGAGAACATTCCATTGCTGGCAGATCAACCTGTTCGTAGCCTGGGTCGCACCTACACAACAGAGCTCTCTGACAGGCAGATGGGGGAGAGGGTGAGGAAGCAGCTCGCAGATGGCCTGGCCAAGATCAATCAAAGCCAACTCCCTGGGAAGTACAAAGTATGGTGCTACCAGTTCATACTGTACCAAAGGGTGATGTGGCCACTGAAGATGAGCGAAATCCCCTCCTCAGTGGTAAGCAAGATGGACGGGGTGGCAAACTCGTTCATCAGAAAGTGGCTGGGACTACCAAGGTGCCTCTCAGACGTAGGCCTCTTTGGTAGGAATGCTCTTCAACTACCACTGCGATCCATCAGCCTGGGATACAAGCAAGAGAAGGCTCGGCTGGTGCTGGAGCTGAGGGAATCCACTGACAAGCTGGTGAGAGCAGCGGGCACCCAGGTAAGAACAGGAAGAAAGTGGAAAGCCCAAGAAAAGGTTGACACGGCGATCAGCAGGCTGAAGCACCGTGAAGTGGTCGGCAGAGTTCAGGAAGGTCGAGCAGGCCTTGGGAGGGGCGAGGCTCCCTTGTTCTGGTCAAAGGCTTCCAAAGAAGACCGGAGAGCCATGGTGGTGGCAGAAGTGGCAAGAAATGAGCAGGAACGCCTAAACATCAAAGCGGTGTCCCAGGGCCAGCAAGGTCGTTGGACATTGTGGGAAGGTCTCACAGACAGGACGATGTCATGGTCTGACCTGTGGAAGATCCCCCAAGCCAGGCTCAGCTTCCTGATCAGAGCAACGTACGACACCTTGCCTTGTCCCCGAAACCTCCACTAATGGTTTGGTGCCGAGGAGACCTGTCCCCTCTGCAACACCATCAACGCAAGCCTCCAGCACATCCTGTCGGGCTGCTCGACAGCGTTGTCGCAAGGCCGGTACAGATGGCGACACGACCAAGTCTTGAAAAAGTTGGCAGAGGTGTCAGAGACCTGCAGAAAGGAGGCTAATAGCAGACCTTCCGCTCCAGCCAGACATCTCATCCAATTCGCGAGGGCTGGGGATGGTGCCAAACACCCCCACCAGAGAGCTACAGCGAGACTCTTCTCACCAGGAAATGAGTGGAGCATGAGGGTTGACCTGGGGAAGCAGCTCCAGTTCCCCAGGGAGATCATCGAAACATCGCTACGGCCAGACCTGGTCTTCTGGTCAGAGGCTTGCAGGACGGTTCTTCTGGTCGAGCTTACTGTCCCATGGGAGGGGGGGTTGGAGGCTGCTTATGAGCGGAAGCGAGCCAAGTACTCTGACCTGGCAGCAGAGTGCAGGGAGGCTGGCTGGAAAGCCGTCATCTGCCCTGTGGAAGTGGGGTGTAGGGGCTTCGTGGGTTCCTCAACTGCCCGCCTACTCCGAGACATTGGATGCACAGGAGCGGGGCATCGGAAAGCCATGAAAGAGCTGGCCGAGGAGGCGGACAAAGGCAGCTTCTGGCTGTGGCTAAGGAGGAGGAAGCATAAGAGTTGGGGGGCAAACACCTAGGACATCAGCAGGGGGTGGCAGGGAGACATCCCTGCCATCGCTCCGCCACCATGAGACGTTCTGGGGTTAAAGGAGCGAAACGTTGATGAATGGTGGTCCCCAGCTGATGACCCGTTTATGTCCACAGAGGTGTTCGGTGAGGTGTCACAGCACACCTGTCAAAAGGCACTGGAGGAGGTGCGTCAGGCAGCAATGCCCAGCAGGAATTCCATCACCTGTATCTTGATATACCTTTTCCTTGAGTTCTGCGATGTCAGTTTGAAGCTCTTGCTCTCGCTGTTTCCGCAGCGCGTTCTCAATTTGAAGCTCTCGCTCTGTCCGCAACGCGTTCTCAATTTGAAGCTCTCGGGCTGTCTGCAGCGACTCCACTGCAAGAGATGGTTTGAACTTAACAATATTGTAATGTCAAATTGAAGAATCTACATTCCTTAGGTTTAAAATCGAGCTTGCACATCTCAGCTTCGAAATGTTCCTTGAGAAATGTGTAACTTCTCGCTTTAGTTTCAATAATCTCCTCGCAAGACGCCATCAGAGCCTGGAGAGAGACCTTTTTGCTGCTGTAATTATTAGCATTTGTTTTGGCCTCAACCACCTGCCGTTGGCGTGGCTCCAATTGTTCCAAGACACGTTGAAAGTCCTAAATCATCGTTCCTTACATTTAAAATCGAGCTTGCACATCTGAGTTTCGAAACGTTCCTTGAGGAATTTGTAACGTTCCTTTTCAGCTTTGCTAGTCTCCTCGATAGACTCCATCAGAGCTCGGAGAGAGTCCTTGGTAAGCTGGAGATAGGTCTTTTTGCTGCTGTACAAATTGTCCAGCATTTTGGCCTCCAGATCCTGGCTGGTACCTTCACCACCATCTTCCTTTCTCTCTCCGGGAACTTGAGCTGTGGAGAACAAAGTTATCACAAAATGCTTCTCCAGGTTGAAGTATAAGAAAACAAATACTCACGAGCGGCGGCGGTCCGCCTTTTCTAAGCTATGTTTGGAGTTCAAGTTGTTGCCGTTGTTTCGGTTAAGGCAAGATACAGAAATACAAGTTACAAATGAAAGTTCATTATCAGCCCACTCAATTAGTCATACCTTTTCCTTGAGTTCTGCTATCTCAATTTGATGCTCTCGCTCTCGCTTTGTCCGCAGCGCGTTCTCAATTTGATGCTCTCGCTCTCGCTTTGTCCGCAGCGCGTTCTCAATTTGATGCTCTCGCTCTGTCTGCAGCAACTTCACTGCAGGAGATGGCTTGAACTTAACAATATTGTAATGTCAGATTGTAGAATCTACGTTCCTTACATTCTACGTCGATAGGTGCACATCTCAGCTTCGAAACGTTCCTTGAGGAATTTGTAACTTCTCGCTTTAGCTTAAATAAACTCCTCAGAAGACGCCATCAGACCTTGGCAGCCTGGAGAGAGGCCTTTTTGCTGCTGTAATTATTAGCATTTATTTTGGCCTCCACCACCTGCCGTTGGCGTGGCTCCAATTGTTCCAAGACACGTTGAAAGTCCTGTTCATCACAAGTAAATACACACAGCAATCATAGTGTTTATATGGCATGATAACTGCAGTAACAGAGTGACTGACTGATGAATGTGTGAAAGTATGTCCTGGTCTTATTCTTTTATTTCTGTCTGTAGAAAATGCCACACATTCTGCTGTATGTGTGCCTGCTTCCCTTTTTTAAGGAAGACTTTAAACATGTGTAAGTTGCAAATGCAGTAGAAAAGCGTAGAAGCTAAACACACAATACAAACTCTCACAATATGACTGATAAAAAGTATTTAATAGTCCATGTACATTTGTTTGTATATTTGTTTTATAACACATTGTAGGGTATATTATATAACATTATACATATCCTCTTATGTTATATTGCCTAAATGTATCTTCTTTGTATGTGTTCCCTTTAGACCACACACACTGTGTTCCCTTTAGACCACACACACACACACACACACACACACACACACACACACACACACACACACCCACACACACAGCGCGTCTCTTCCTTGTGACACAAGAACATTCAGAAGGACGACACCGCAGCGCTCCAATAAAACACACTCAGATCTTCTGTTTCTAGCCGATACTACATAAAAAATAACGTAAAATAACGCAGTAACGCATCATGTAGTAACGGTAACTGAGTTACTGAATATAAAAAATAACGCGTTAGATTACTAGTTACCGCCGAAACTAACGGCGTTACAGTAACGCATTACTTTGTAACGCGTTAGTCCC
Organism: Entelurus aequoreus; assembly: GCF_033978785.1. Classification (NCBI taxonomy): domain Eukaryota; kingdom Metazoa; phylum Chordata; class Actinopteri; order Syngnathiformes; family Syngnathidae; genus Entelurus; species Entelurus aequoreus. The sequence goes on along the minus strand of NC_084752.1, from coordinate 41,073,044 downwards.
AACACTGTTCATAATAGTGTTTTCTTTATAGGTGTTAGAAATATTGAAGTGTGGCATATTTGTATTTCTAATTGTTAATGATCCCATAGATTAGCACCTTTATATGATATACATATGTACTGGTTCACATCTGAAACATCTTCTGGACCACTTCAGGAAGCATATTATTATTTACTTTATACATCATTTGAGCAGTTGTCTTTTATACAATTTTAAAATGTGTGACTTTATAAATTATTTGTTGGGTCTCTATAATCCATTTGATTAATTATCTTTATTACTCTCTTTTGTAATATGATGATTGTGTTGTGATTGTTTTATATGTACACTACCGTTCAAAAGTTTGTGGAATAGCCTTCATTTCTAAGAACAAGAATAGACTGTCGAGTTTCAAATGAAAGTTCTCTTTTTCTGGCCATTTTGAGCGTTTAATTGACCCCACAAATGTGATGCTCCAGAAACTCAATCTGCTCAAAGGAAGGTCAGTTTTGTAGCTTCTGTAACGAGCTAAACTGTTTTCAGATGTGTGAACATGATTGCACAAGGGTTTTCTAATCATCAATTAGCCTTCTGAGCCAATGAGCAAACACATTGTACCATTAGAACACTGGAGTGATAGTTGCTGGAAATGGGCCTCTATACACCTATGTAGATATTGCACCAAAAACCAGACATTTGCAGCTAGAATAGTCATTTACCACATTAGCCATGTATAGAGTGTATTTCTTTAAAGTTAAGACTAGTTTAAAGTTATCTTCATTGAAAAGTACAGTGCTTTTCCTTCAAAAATAAGGACATTTCAATGTGACCCCAAACTTTTGAACGGTAGTGTATGTCCCCAGACCTTTATGCAATATAAAAGTGAGAGACAATGGCTGATTTGTTTGTGGAAGGATGGTTTTGTTTTTACAAACTTACATTTATGGATAAAACAAAAATGTTCATTATTGTGTTTTAAACATTTTGTATGTTTTTTTTTTTTCTTTTTTAACATCCCCAAAACAAAATACATTTCAGAAAACAAGTGTGGAGTGTCAGGCAAAAGCGAATGTTGTACATCATCCCACAGAGATTTACTTTGCATACATTCATAAAATAAACTATTTTATTTCTTATCACAGAAAGAACAAGTGTTGTCATCAATTGTAAAACAACATCCTGAGATTATTTTAAGTGGTAATTTTTTTTATTTTTTATGAACGCCTTTGCCTTTGGAAGAATGGATTCTTTCAAGTTATGAGTATTTTTTGTTTGTTTGTTTTGTTCCAGAGAAAATACAGCAAATAAGAAATAGTATAATAATTGTGTCTAAAAAGGGACAAGCAGTAGAAAATGGATGGATGTCTAATGTCAGAGTTTCAAATCTGTAATATTGTGTCCATCCACCAAAAGCCCAGAAAGGTTAGAAAAGAGTTCTGAAAAAGATGATATGCTGTATTTAGAATATTTTGAACAAAAGCCTTTAAATATTTTTAAAAATATTTTTGTCTATTTGCAGGTCGTACTTAATGAAATCTTAAAATATTATAATACTTTTATCACTCAGTAAGTGCATCAGCGACCAAATGCCTATTTCAAACCATTAGGGTTGCCAACACCCAGACTTTGAAATAAGGGACATATCGTGGGCGGTCGGAACATTTTTGGTGTCACTTACAAAATTTGGGTGTCCCCTAGCAGTCCGGGCCTGAAAAAATGCTTGGAAAATGCTTTAAAAATGCCAAAATGCTCAGAAAAATGAACTTTACACCTCCACTAGACCACTGTTGCACTTACTGTAAGTCCTATTCATACCATAATCACAACAAAATTGTATTCTTCAACCATACATTTGTTTTTTCAAAATGTGCAAAACAGAGGGGGAAAAAAATCAAAAATCCCAATTGGGATGGGTGCTGGATCAAAAAAGGAACACTTACAAGAACAAGAAAGAAAGAAAGATCCGCACACACCGCCACAGCAGTGGGAAAAAGAGCGCTTGCTCGAAACGTCATACTTAAATAAAATAAATCATCCATCCATCCATTTTCTACCGCTTATTCCCTTTGGGGTCGCGGGGGCGCTGGAGCCTATCTCAGCTACAATCGGGCGGACCTGATCAATGTAAAATGTGTAAAACAGAAAATGTGCAGTTTCTTCAAAAACATTTGCCATTAAAGAGCTGGCACACAAGGACCAAACAGAAAGGTTGATAATATGGATGTTAACAATGTCCATGTGAATGTCCATATAAGATGGAAGTCAATGCCCGTAAATGTCCTTCATGGAGTGTTAGGGCCAGCTAGGGGACATCCTGGCGACACTTCTGATTGATGAGAAAGAAAAGAAGAACAATAGGAAAAACGTATTAGGAGTATGTTCGAAGCACAGCCATTGGGGAAAAAGTAAATGAATACATTTAAATTAAAAAATAAATAAATATATATATATATATATATATATATATATATATATATATATATATATATATATATATATATATATATATATATATATATATATATATATATATATATATATATATATATATATATATATATATATATATATATATATAAATAAATAAAATCCAAAATAAAAATACAATAAAAAGCTTAGTTACTCACCTATTTCTTTCTCCAGGGAAACTTCCTGCTTCTCTTCCTGCGGCCACAAAGAGCGGTCCTAGTGCCCTCCACATGGTCCTAGTGCCCTCCTCATTCCCTAACCGCCATTAAACAACAACAAAAAGAACGACGAAGCCAAGTTGGAAGTGGTCCATTAAAAGGTTGATAGCGCGACCTCCTCTACTGTAGAATGTAGTATGGACCATAGGACAGGACGAAGACCTCCTGTACTGTAGAATGTAGTATGGACCATAGGACAGGACGTTAAGAAGCCGTGGAGGCCTAAGATGCTCTACTAGTCTGCTGGAAATCCAAAGAAGACGAAGGAGTAAAAAGCAAAATGGCGTTTGACAAAGAAGGCCTAAACGTGGCCACTGGCCATTATTGTTTCTCTATTTGTATTTAGTGCATACATGTACGCATATATGTCGTGTAGTAGATGAAACATTGTTTGTATCCGGATACATTAGTCGGAGCGCACTTTATCAAGTCTTAGCTTGCTACTTAGCTTAGCTTGTTAGCTGCTAACAAAGAGACGCGGACGTTATCAACACATCGCTAAGTAGACATCAAATGTGAGTGTAAAGTGTTGTGATTGTGTGAACATGTGAGTGTAAAGTGTTGTGATTGTGTGAACATGTGAGTGTAAAGTGTTGTGATTGTGTGAACATGTGAGTGTAAAGTGTTGTGATTGTGTGAACATGTGAGTGTAAAGTGTTGTGATTGTGTGAACATGTGAGTGTAAAGTGTTGTGATTGTGTGAACATGTGAGTGTAAATTGTTGTGATTGTGTGAACATGTGAGTGTAAAGTGTTGTGATTGTGTGAACATGTGAGTGTAAATTGTTGTGATTGTGTGAAAGTATGAGGAGGAACTTTGTCCAACAAAAGAGGAGAAGGAGCGACAACATCAACTATGGACGCTATTTTCAAGAAACATCAAGTCAGGTTTGTTGACTTCTTACTCTCACATCTTTACTAACTTTATATTTGATTATTAACACTTTTCTTCAATAGATGCGTTGTCTTGTGGGGATGATGCAATGCTTTCATTTACATTCTTCATGAAAAGGAGACAGTTTGAGGTTGATGTTCCTCTCAGTTTGTAACAATGTGTGATTGATTGATTGGAGGAGTTATGAGAAGTTTGCATAGGAAGGCTACACTTTCATCACGGTACACATTCACTGCTACAACAAAGCCTGAGATGGTTTCAGTTGAATTTTTTTTTTTAACTCACACAGAACACAGTACTATGTAGAAAGTAGACAAAAATACTGCTAGAAAGTAAATTAAAATAAAATTAAAGCAAAAAGGCTTTGTCTATTCCCATACGGGTAGCGACAACCTGTGTCGTCTTTTCAAAGCCACTTTGAAAGAAGTAAGGGACTTACACTCCTTTGTGGCTATTGATAGGAAGATCCACATGTTGGTGGTATAGCAGGCAAACTAATTAGAAACTTTTTTGGAGTGAAATCTGGGTTGAATTTGATTTGTACATCTACTTCTGGTGTTATAATGGTGAACATTTTTTACATTTCTGAAGTATCTAGACAGGCACATGGGTATTTTAGTGGTATGGTGTATCTTGTACACCAGACCAACTGCAAGGAGCTGTACTCTGTCGGCGACTAAGAGCATTAAGGAAATGGTTGGCGGAAATGTGAGCCCGAGATGGACTTTGTTTTGGGTATGTCGAGTTTGTTTTTCAGGGCTGTTAAGGCGTCATGGTAGCAAACATGAACTCTGTAGTCAAAGTGGGGTTAAATGAGTGCTCGTGTTAGAGTCTTAAGTGTATTTCTACCCACCAGCGGGGCGATCCTACTATGTAAGAACAGAATTTGTCGGCTGATTCTTTGACTACCTTAGTAGTAATTTTTTCACTGGAGAGATTAGTCTCTACGATGCAGCCAAGATAGGTCATCTCATTTTTGTTTGTTATCAGAATCAGAATAGTTTTATTGCCATTGTTTGAGAACGGGTTCACAAACTAGGAATTTTTCTTGGTGCAAACGTACGACATAAAACACATATAACACATATTTGGTATAAAAAGAGCTGTGACTGAGCTATATATACACCAATATTATAATATTGTCACCCACTTTGACTGTGAACTTATCTACTTTTCTGAGGTTAGGAATTGACCCAAAGACCTGTGTACTTGCAAGTACCAGGCGAGTCTTAATTTGCCAGTTTGTCATTGAAAGCCTTGCTAGTCTAGGTCTTAAGGATTGTAGCTTTGCTTGTTTTGTGGCCGTCAGCTTTGGTTTTATTTTTTTTACAGGTATAGAAAATGATGGAATGATCACTTAAGCCGCATACAGTAGTTCCACTTGTGGTGATCTTGGACTGGTCAGAAGTAACAACGAGGTCTATGAAGGTTTAAAGGCCTACTGCCGACCACGCAGTCTGATAGTTTATATATCAATGATGAAATCTTAACATTGCAACACATGCCAATACGGCCGGGTTAGATTACTAAAGTGCAATTTTAAATTTTGCGCGAAATATCCTGCTGAAAACATCTCCGTATGATGACCTCTGCGCGTGACCTCACGGATTGTAGAGGATATTTTGGGACAGCATTGTGGCCAGCTATTAAGTCGTCTGTTTTCATCACAAAATTCCACAGTATTCTGGACATCTTTGTTGGTGAATCTTTTGCAATTTGTTCAATGAACAATGGAGACAGCAAAGATGAAAGCTGTAGGTGGGAAGCGGTGTATTTCGGCCCGCTGCAGCAACACAAACACGTAGCCGGTGTTTCATTGTTTACATTCCCGGAAGATGACAGTCAAGCTTTACCATTGGCCTGTGGAGAACTGGGACAACAGAGACTCTTACCAGGAGGACTTTGAGTTGGGTACGCAGACGCTGTACCGTGAGTACGCAACCAGAATGTTGCCATAAGCATTTTGTTTAATTCATATGTGTAACGCAATACGCAGCTGCGGCTTCCAAACATTTGATCGCTTGCCCGTACGTGCACGGCGCTATGTGCATGTCACGTACGTAACTTTGGGGAAATATATGTGCTGTATCAACTTTGAGGAGGTGAACGGTGCTTTGGGCTGTGGGATGTGTGTTGTGCGGGTGTTTGATTTGTATTGGCGGGTTATATGGACGGGAGGGGGGAGGTGTTTGTTATGCGGGATTAATTTGTGGCATATTAAATATAAGCCTGGTTGTGTTGTGGCTAATAGAGTATATATATGTCTTGTGTTTATTTACTGTTTTAGTCATTTCCAGCTGAATATTAGGTCCCACCCGCCTCTCACAGCATCTTCCCTATCTGAATCGCTCACACTGCCCTCTAATCCTTCACTCTCACTTTCCTCATCCACGAATCTTTCATCTTCGCTCAAATTAATGGGGTAATCGTCGCTTTCTCGGTCCGAATCGCTCTCGCTGCTGGTGGCCATGATTGTAAACAATGTGCAGATGTGAGGAGCTCCACAACCTGTGACGTCACGCTCATATCGTCTGCTACTTCCGGTACAGGCAAGGCTTTTTTATCAGCGACCAAAAGTTGCAAACTTTATCGTCGATGTTCTCTACTAAATCCTTTCAGCAAAAATATGGCAATATCGCGAAATGATCAAGTATGACACATAGAATGGACCTGCTATCCCCGTTTAAATAAGAAAATCACATTTCAGTAGGCCTTTAAAAGGACTCACTCACCCTGGTAGTTTGCTTAATGAGCTAAGTGAGACAATGTTGTTGGCACAGCTTGGTGAAGGTTTTAAAAATGGGTGCATCCTTTCAGGACATATCTGTGTTCCAGTCCCCAAGAAGATGTAAACCTGTATCAACATGTTTACACAAAACTCACACACTCACCAAATACATTTTACACTGTAATCAAATCCAATTAAAGTTATAATTTCACTTCCTGATTGTGACTTACATGCAACAATAAGTGAAAGTAAACATTTATTTTCAATAACCAAAGTAGTCAACACTTGAATTATTAAAAGAGCATAAAAGTGACTGGCTTTCTGTCAGCGTGTCGTAGATGGTCTCCAATTCCTAAAGAGGAATTGTTGATGGAGATACTCAATAAAACACCACATAGTAAAACATGTTTTTGGTAAAAGTTCCTTTTGGCCCAGCCAACAAAATGACCACCCAAAAGTATTCTGCATGATGACAGAAACATACCATGAATGTTTTTTTAAGTGATTTTGGAATTATATATTTTTTTATTTCCATGATATTTAAGTTATGGTAATGACAATCTCAATATTTACACACTTTACATCAGTGAGTGTAAAGTTAAGAATGCCTCAATCAATGCTGCCTCGTACTTATAAAACTTTTCAAATTGACCCCCATCACATGTCCAAGTCTGTTTTTGTACTCACTGTACCACTTTTTAATTAATTTGAGGACAAAAGGTGGTATTTCCTGTGTTTTTATTGGTTGTTTTGCTACACACTTTTAACACAACACACAAAAGAACACAATCTCATTGTGTTAACAGTGTCAGTCCAAAACTATTTATATTCACTCTTTATCTCTTATCATTTACTTATTTACCCAACAGACGTCCAGCAGCCCCCCACATTAAAGAGGAAGAGGAGGATCCACAGCCCACCCACATTAAAGAGGAAGAGGAGGAAGAGTGTGTTGTATGGCAGGAGGAGGATGATGTCAGCAAGTTTCCACTGACTGTTGTCTCTGTGAAGACTGAAGAGCATGAAGACAAAGCACCTGAGTCCTCACAGCTTCATCACAGTCCAAGTAAGCACATATCATTTTATTCTCAGGGCATTCAATCCATCACAACTGGACTGTTCACTTTGTCTTAGAAGACTCATCCAAGTAGGCTTCATCACTTCATGCTCATACACTTCAAGTCTTAAATCTAATCATTGGAATTTAGAGGGGAACTGCACTTTTTTGGGGGGAATTGTTCTATCGTTCACAATCATTATAAAAGACATGACGGTGGATATATATATAAACAAAAAATCACATTCTAACTAGGGCTGGACGATATGGCCTTTTATTAATATGTGGATATGTTTAGGCCATGTCATGATACACCATATATATGTGGATATGTTTAGTCCATGTCACGATACACCATATATATGTGGATATGTTTAGTCCATGTCACGATACACCATATATTTGTGGATATGTTTAGGCCATGACACGATACACCATATATATGTGGATATGTTTAGTCCATGTCACGATACACCATATATTTGTGGATATGTTTAGGCCATGACACGATACACCATATATATGTGGATATGTTTAGGCCATGTCACGATACACCATATATATGTGGATATGTTTAGGCCATGTCACGATACACCATATATATGTGGATATGTTTAGGCCATGTCACGATACACCATATATATGTGGATATGTTTCGTCCATGTCACGATACACCATATATATGTGGATATGTTTCGTCCATGTCACGATACACCATATATTTGTGGATATGTTTAGGCCATGACACGATACACCATATATATGTGGATATGTTTAGGCCATGTCACGATACACCATATATATGTGGATATGTTTCGTCCATGTCACGATACACCATATATATGTGGATATGTTTAGTCCATGTCACGATGCACCATATATATGTGGATATGTTTAGGCCATGTCACGATACACCATATATATGTGGATATGTTTAGTCCATGTCACGATACACCATATATATGTGGATATGTTTAGGCCATGTCACGATACACCATATATATGTGGATATGTTTAGTCCATGTCACGATACACCATATATAAGTGGATATGTTTAAGCCATGTCACGATACACCATATATATGTGGATATGTTTAGGCCATGTCACGATACACCATATTGTTGGAAGCATATCCATATTTAAGTGTTACTTCTTTCTAAACTCCTATAGTCATATAAACAATAGCTAGTATTCTTCCTTCTTTTGGGTCTCATAGTAAGGTGTTGGCCTTCTAGCAGTGGAATGCAGAGAGTAGAGATAACACAAGAAGGAGGAATACTCCCTGTTCTGCTTCCCTGGCCAGACTCAAGATAAGAGACAAGGAGAATGTGTTTGAAGTTAGAGAAGTGAGGGCGGGGGGAGATATTGAAGAGGAGAGTGCATTCCGGGATGTTTTCAGATCAACTTGGGCTACGCATTTGTATGTGTTGTTCGAGGCTGGTCTCTATTCTCAAATATTTGACAATAAATTACAAAATACCTATTCTGTGCTTGGTGGTACCTTTGAGTTCAGTTTATATGTCATCTAAGGAACTTGGGACTGACCAGCGTTTTACATCCCACTTGGAGGAACATCTGGTCAAACGCAACAATTTATATTTGGATATGTTTAGTCCATGTCACGATACACCATATATATGTGGATATGTTTAGGCCATGTCACGATACACCATATATATTTGGATATGTTTAGTCCATGTCACGATACACCATATATATGTGGATATGTTTAGTCCATGTCACGATACACCATATATGTGTGGATATGTTTAGGCCATGTCACGATACACCATATATTTGTGGATATGTTTAGTCCATGTCACGATACACCATATATTTGTGGATATGTTTAGGCCATGTCACAATACACCATATATATGTGGATATGTTTAGTCCATGTCACGATACACCATATATATGTGGATATGTTTAAGCCATGTCACGATACACCATATATATGTGGATATGTTTAGGCCATGTCACGATGCACCATATATAAGTGGATATGTTTAGGCCATGTCACGATACACCATATATATGTGGATATGTTTAGGCCATGTCACGATACACCATATATAAGTGGATATGTTTAGGCCATGTCACGATACACCATATATATGTGGATATGTTTAGGCCATGTCACGATACACCATATATATGTGGATATGTTTAGGCCATGTCACATTACACCATATATATGTGGATATGTTTAGTCCATGTCACGATACACCATATATAAGTGGATATGTTTAGGCCATGTCACGATACACCATATATATGTGGATATGTTTAGGCCATGTCACGATATACCATATATATTTGGATATGTTTAGTCCATGTCACGATACACCATATATATGTGGATATGTTTAGGCCATGTCACGATACACCATATATATTTGGATATGTTTAGGCAATGTCACGATACACCATATATATGTGGATATGTTTAGTCCATGTCACGATACACCATATATTTGTGGATATGTTTAGGCCATGTCACGATACACCATATATATGTGGATATGTTTAGTCCATGTCACGATACACCATATATATGTGGATATGTTTAAGCCATGTCACGATACACCATATATATGTGGATATTTTGCCTTAGCCTTGAATGAACACTTGATGCATATAATCACAGCAGTATGATGATTCTATGTGTCTACATTAGGGATGTCCCGATCCAGGTTTTTGCACTTCCGATCCGATACCGATGTTGTTTTTGCACTTCCGATCCGATACCGATACTGGAAAAAAATAAAATCTATTAAATAAATAAATATTGACTGTTACCCCCCTAAAAAAATAAAATAAATAAATATTGACTGTTGTTACCCAAAGTATATTAAGTGGGATTTTTCAGAAAAACAAATATATACAGCAACACAAAAACAACCTGTCTCTGTGATCACTATAGGTGTATAAATAAAATCAGTCCCATGGGCACAAAACTGAAAATAATACAGCTCTCCAAAAAGTGCACTTCTGCTGCTATTTGACATAACTGTTTGTTATGATGCTTTGACATTTTTGAACTTTATTTCTTTATTGAAAGAAAATTCTATGAGGAGAAAAGTTGTTTGCAAATGTGGTTACAATGCTAAACAATGAAAAGTTAAAGCTAAAAAAAGAAATACACTTTATTGAGTTAACATTATTTCTTTATAGGGTAGATAGATAGATAGATGTGATGTTATGTTATGAGCTAGGGAATATAACAACTACACTACCCAGCATGCAACGGGAGTGACGAGCATGTGCAGTAGCCCCGAAAAGTGTCGTCACCCGGCAGCTAAGAATGAGGTTATGAGCACGCTGTGAAAGTAAACGTCAAGAACTCAGCCAACACGCCTTGTCTGCTATATTTATAATTAGACAGACAAGACATATACAGTGTGATTTTGTAACGTTTACAAGGAAAGAAAAACAAAAGTTAAAAAAGGGAGATGTCATATATATGTATGTGCTGCGGTTGCTGTAAGAACGTTGCGACAGCTGCCGTAAAGGAGGTGCGCTGCTAGCCTGGTTGCTATGTTTCCGGTTGGTGGTAAAAGTGTTGGTCATGTGTTTGTACCCTGCTAATATCTCTCAGTAAAGTGATTCATTGGATTATACCTTTTGTTTTGAACTTTATTACACCTTGGAGCGCTTTCTGCTTTCCCTATCTGCGGCTAATGACTGAGCTACGTGACGTAATTTCTTGTGATGTCTCAAGGGGCATTTCTGGTGGGGACGGGATTCGTTCCCAGCGATTCGAATAAAGAACCAACTCTTTTTCTTTACTATAGTGGTCTCGATAACGGGTACCGGTTCTCAAAAAGGGATTAGAGTCCGAGGACTCGGTTCTTTTCTTATCAAACAACCGGGAAAACCGGTTTCGAGTATCATCCCTACTTTCAAGGGGTATGTCACGTTTGAAAATATCCTGTAGAGCTTGGTTTATCTCTTTCCAATAGTCCTTTATGATGGAGCAGTCCCAGAAAACATGCTAGTGGTTTGCATTTACATTCCCACCATTTCTCCTGCAGGCAGGGGAGTTGTTATCATAGTGACACTTCTGAGAAGGTGTAATAAAAAATCTGATCAAACTTTTCCAGCCAAACTGGAAACAGCTGGTACAAGTCCATTGATATTTCCATATTATTGTCCATTCTTCCTCAGATATAGTTATCCCTCCTTCCTTCTCCCATTTTCTTTTAATATATGAAGTTGAATAGGATTTCATATTCAACAGACCCTTATACAAGCATGAAACAATTCTATCAATAATTTCTGAATTGTAGGCTTTTGTAAACAGTTCAATCAAACATATACTCGTCTTTGTGACACTTTTCACCTTCATATTAACAAAATGTCGCAACTGCAAATATCGCTAGAAGTCTTGGTTTTCTAATATATATGTTCTTTTAATAATTTCAAAACTAAGCATTTTTTATCTTTCATTACACTACATAAAGATTTTATACCCCTAGATATCCAGTCCTTAAATCTTGAGTCTAATTTATTAGGTGTAAACTCTGTATCATAGGCACACCATTTAAGAACTGCAATATCACTCTCGAGTTTGTATTCCTTTATGATCATTTTCCACACTTTGGGTCCATTTCACCCATGGGTTATCAGTGTTATTTATCTGGGTTTGTAAATTCCTATCCACCAGGGTTGCTTGTATGGGGATGGAGGGCATTTCTTCTTCAATCATTTTCCTTTGAGCAATGTATGATGGGTTGCACCAGCATATCTCTGCTCTCATCTGGGCTGCAAAATAATAATATCGGAGGCAAGGTAAACCCCATCCTCCCTTTTGTTTGACCAATTGTAAAGTTTTGAGACGAACTCTTGGCCTTTTACTTTGCCATATATACCTTGATAGCATTTTGTCCAGTTCATTGAATTGGTTTTGGTTAATCTCTATTGGCAGGGTTTGAAATAGGTACAGCAGTCTTGGCAGTACATTCATTTTAATGGAATCAATTCTAGAACTAAGGCTAAAAAAGGAATTAAGTTCCATCTTGCTATGTCATCTTTTATTTTTTTATGTATGGGTAGATAATTGTATTCTGATAATTTTGTTAGATCTTTTGACAAATTAATGCCCAGGTATTTAAAAGACTCTGTTTGCCATATCAGAGGGTAACTACTTCTGATTTCCCCTGGTGGGTTATAATTATATGAGAGTGGATGGGTTTTACCGATATTGATTTTATATCCTGATAGTTGACCATACAGTTCAAATGATTGCATTAATTTAGGGAGCGAGTATGTTTGGTGTCCGAGGTAGACCGAAATGTCATCCGCATAGCAGGCCAATTTATACTCTCTTCCTTTAATCATGATTTCCTTAATATCTTCATTTTGTCTGATAGACTGAGCTAATGGCTCCAGATATAATGCAAAGAGTAATGGTGACCATGCACCAGAGGTGGGACCAAGTCATTGTTTTGCAAGTCACAAGTAAGTCTCGAGTCTTTGCCCTCAAGTCCCGAGTCAAGACAGGCAAGTCCAGAGTCAAGTCCAAAGTCAAGTCCCAAGTCCTGCATTTTGAGTTTCGAGTCCTTTCAAATCCTTTTAACCACAGACTAATATATTTACACAGATTGTATATGATTTTAAAACGCTCTATTTATTTATTACAACAAGTGCATTTGAAATTGCAGGAATAAAAATAGTGCTGACATTGCACGTCATAATAGCACTATTAAACAGTCATTTTAAACATTTAACTCATTCCTTTACAGAATAAACACATTTGAAAAAACAAGTGCAACTGTACTTATTTGCACAAAAGAGTTAACATTGTATTTCCATGGCATATTGCATTGTAACTAGTTCCACAGCAGTTTCTATCCTGTTCTTACCTCATCTCATTGATCTCATCTCATACTGTATGTGTGTTGATGTGTGCGTACACATGGAAAACATAACAAATACATGAACATAACAATGAACAGAGTTGTACTTTTTAGATGTCAGGGCCCTATGCAATATGTACACATATTTTTAACATAGTATACATTTTAACTGACCTTTATTTGACTGTTTGTCTTTTTGTAGGTGGCTAAAATACGCGGTGCTGCTGACCGCCGTCTAACGTTACGTTACTGTGTGTGATACATTGACTAACGTAACGTTATGTATAGGTACCTCATGCAACCCTGCTTAAAAATAATAATTTGACAAAAAGTATGAATAAGGTAGCGAACTGCAGTGGACGCAACAGATTGCCGTGTTTGCAATGACGTTATAACCATAGACATGTTATAAGTAGACGCAGCATTGGCTGCTGTGACGCGAGCAATTTTGCCGCCATCTTGAAGTGGTGATGAGGAGCCGGCGAGCAGCCTAAACTGACAGTTGACAGGTAAAAAACAAAGATGCTGTACATGCCGAACATTAACGTACATGCCGAACATTAACGTACTATTGGTTGTATTTTGTGAGAATAATATTAGCACAGAGTTGAGAAGGAGCAAAGATCTTCAATATTTGTATGTGAAAATCACAAAGAAATCTTCTGGGGGAGGATGACGCCCCTACAGGGGTTTTGTTTACAAACTTTCAGCCCCACCTAAAACAAAATTCACCAGCCGCCTTTGATTATGATGCATTCTCATTTTAGGCAAAATATAAGACAATACTTTCTTAACAGTATAATTGTAACCAGGAATAAGTCTTCAAGTAACAATATTCAAATACTAACATTGTTGGGTAAGACAGAATTTGGTTTTATTCTGAATCCAGTGAAACAGATTGGTGGTTTTAGCTGATATAAAAACTTTCAGGTGTTTATATATGTTTATTTTTAAGTATTTGGCAGACGCTTTTATCCAAAGAGACATACATAAAAAATACATATAAAACAATCAGTGTAAACATGATCATTTAAGGGAAGAATGTAATACAAAATATCAATACAAAGTGTCAAGACAAAATAAACTGACTGCTGCTGCTGCAACAGAGATACAGTCTATAAGATATATAGATATCTAATGTATTCATACATTGTTTATGTAACATGTATATATAACCTCATCATATTGTTTCTTGAATTTAAAAATAGCTGACCGTTTTTTCCCCCTTCTCTGGGATTATATTCCCAGTTTTGATCTCGGACGTCTGGTCACTTATAGCATATAAGAATATTCTATCACTGTTAAGCAAACTATGAATAATAAAACACGCCAAAACATGTGTCCTTTATCATAGCTACACATATGACAAAAAAGCGTGTAAAATCAGTGGTATTCAGTGAGGTAAAATGAATTAAATGTGCTGACAGTTCATTGTTCCTGCCAAATGAATTTCACTGAGTGGAGCGGATCACCACTCCAAGATGGCGGCCCCACATCTCGTCAGCGCCAGTAGGCATTAGCGCTCGATGCTGCGTACCCTTATAAGATGTCAATGCTTATAGCGTTAGCAGTGAGTTTACAGCCTCACTGATTTAACTGCACAGCAAATAAAAGTTACGTTACTTAGAAAATAAACGTTAGTGCAACTTCAAATGTCGAACGAAGTTGGAAGATTAGTTTTTTGTTGACCAAGTCGTAGTTTTAATACCAGAACGAAACTATCTTTGGCGTAATTTTTCCTCACTGGCGCGTTGTTTGAGAGCAATTCTTCGTTGGTTGTCCTGCAATTTGATTGGATGAATGCTGTGGGATGAAAACAACGTGGATGTAATTTGATTGGCTGTTGGACTGACAGGCAGCACACACGCTGACAGGCAGCACACACGCTGATAGACACAGACGTACAAAATGGAAGATACGGAGCGCTCCTGAATAACTTTTTAATCTTTGGGTTTTGGGGAAAGTAGCAAGGCTTGTCAAGTCAAAAGGCTCAAGTCCAAGTAAAGTCACAAGTCATTGATGTTAAAGTCTAAGTCCAGTTGCAAGTCTCTTTACATTTTGTCAAGTCGAGTCTAAAGTCATCAAATTCATGACTCGAGTCCAAGTCATGTGACTCGAGTCCACACTTCTGCCATGCACATCCCTGTCTAGAGCCCCTTTCTAGGTTAAAACTGTTTGATAAGTATCCATTGACTTTAATCCTAGCAGTAGGATTGTTATATAGTGCCTGTATAGTTTTAATGATTGTATCCTGAAAGCCAAATTTATTTAGAACTCTGTAAAGAAAATTCCAATTGACCGAATCAAAGGCCTTTTCACACTTATAACAATTGCTTCGATGTTTTTTCTTTTTATGTGATCCATAATATGTAGTGTCTTTCTTATACAGGTATTGTCTTGTGTTTGGCGTTGATGTATAAAACCTGTTTGATCATTATGTATCAATATAGGTAAGAAATCTTCTAATTGTTTGGCCATAATGGAAGTAAATAGTTTATAATCTACATTGAGAACCGATATTGGCCTGTAAGATCCACATTCAATTCTATTCTTGCCTTCTTTTGGTATAGCTGAGATAATTGCCTCCCTCCAACTAAGTGGTGTTTGTGCCTTTTTTAAGACCCAATTCAATGTGGGGAGTAAAACAGGTATTAATTATTTTTTAAATTCCTTATACCACTCAGCCGTGTAACCGTCTGATCCTGGCGATTTACTTAATTTAAGCCTACTAATTACAACTTTTAATTCATTTTCAGTTATATCTGCAGATATTGTTTGGTTTTGTTTTTCATCTAAAATAGGTAAAACCAGGGAGTTCAGGAAGCTGTCAATTTGGGTTATGCTCCTACTAGAGACCTCGGAGTATAAAGTTTTATAAAAATGTTCAAAGGCTTCCTGAATTTCGTTTGGTTTAGTTTTTATCTCTTTTGTTCTTGGATCCCCGATTTTATGAATTGTGTTTTCCGCTATCTTTTTTTTTAGTTTCCATGCCAATATTTTCATAGACTTAGAGCCACTTTCATAGTGTCTCTGTTTCAAAAACATTAGATTTTTAAAAATTTGTTGTGTGGCAAAACTGTTAATTTCATTCCTAGTATTTCTTATTTCCCTTAATGTATCTTGTTCCAAATGTAGTTTGTTTTCTTTCTAATTCTCTTAGTTTTTTTTTTTAAGCCATTTGATTTTGTATTCTCATTTTTTTTCTTAAATGAAGATATTGCTATAATTTTCCCTCTTATAACAGCCTTCAGGGTGTCCCATAACATGGGAGGCGACAACCTCTCCTGTGTCATTGAACTCCAAGAAGAGACTAATTTCAGATGTAATTTGTGTTTTAAATGATAGGTCATTCAGCAGACTTGAGTTTAGTTTCCATGTATTATTTTTTGCCCTCAGATTAAAGTCAATAGATAGGTATATAGGTGCATGGTCACTTAGATCTATCGTCCCAATTTCACAGGTACACATTCTATCTTTATCCTTTCCAAATGTTAGAAATAATCTATTCTTGTATAAAGACAATGCGGAGCAGAGAAATAAGTATAATCCCTTCTGTCTGGGAAAAAGTCTCGCCATATGTCAATTAAGCCTACTTCCTCAAAAAGTGTGTTTTTTTTCTTATTAAGGGGTTTAACGTTATGTATTTTTATAGTAAATGAGTCCAATTTTGGCTGTAAATATATATTTAAATCCCCACCACAAATCAAAAGACCTTCGGTTTCCGTTACCATAATATTGGTGATTTTTTGGAAGTAATTAATATCACTCCCAGGGGGTGCATAGACATTCAATAAGGTGATTGGGTTCTGTTGCGTTTGACCAGATGTTCCTCCAAGTAGGATGTAAAACGCTGGTCAGTCCCAAGTTCCCTAGATGACATATAACTGAACTCAGAGGTACCACCCAGCACAGAATAGGTATTTTGAAATTTATTGTCAAATATTTGAGAATAGAGACCAGCCTCGAACAACACATCCAAATGCGTAGCCCAAGTTGATCTGGCATTCCAAAGGAAAAAGCAACTCTTTTCACACAAAGAAAGCCCCCATCTCCCCCCACCCCTCCTCTCAACACTGATAAGAAGAGAGACTTGGGGGTTGTGTTCACATTCCTGATGGTTTACGACCCTGTCTAAACAGGCAATCTGAAGACAAAGAGAAACTAGTATACAGAGTATACATGGAAAAATATGAGCTGATTCAAACATGATTATGAATAAAGAAATAGCTCTTAAACATATGCATTATCCACAGTTCCCATCTATCTTTCCCTTTACTACAATAAATCTACCCTCCTTATCACCAAATTCCAGTACTTTTTCAAAATTTCGCTTTTTTGAGATGAGGATTGCAACTCCTCTCCTCTGTCCTAATTTATATGACGAAAAAAACAAATGAGTGAAGCCCATTCTCTTTAGTTTTACATGCTCCTTGTCAGTCAAATGGGTCTCCTGTAAATATACTATGTGGGTTTATTCTGTCCTCACCTTCGATAATATTTTATTGCATTTAATTGGGTTCAATATCCCATTAACATTAAACGATACACATTTTACTTTGTCACTAACCATATGTATTTACTTGTAAGTGTACCAATAAAATATTCAAAATAAAACCTAGTAAGTCTACTCCCATAACGAAAACAACTGAAATAACATAAATAAAACAAAGCAAAATAACTAAAGAAAATTAAAAAAGAAAAGTGTAGTTCCAAGGCAGGTGTCTCTAATAGATGACCCTGAGTTAGGCTAGATAAAACGTCTAGCTGTGGGGGAAATCCTCTCCCAACTATGGGCTGAGGGCCCCCATCATGGCACTTGGTAGAAAGAGAAAAAAAATCTCTGTTCATTACATAGATACATCCCTCATTTGTATATATTCTCATCTAGCTGGGGTTATTATATAAACACAAATGTCTTGGAGTGAATTTAAAGTCACCTGTTTTGGTTCTGTTCATCTTACCAACACTTTAAGAAGTCAGTCAGAATTAACAGGTCCTCCGGAAAAGGCGATGATTGTCTTCTGAAGGCTTGTAGTCTCTCCTTGATGCTTTTCTCTGGCTCCTCACCTGTCCCCTCCCGGCTCCTTCCTCCCATGGTCTCTCAGGTGGAGCGGGACAGCTGATCCAGCAGGCTCTCCCTCGGCGTAATCACGCTGATTGGCAGTTCTCTGTCCTTCATGTCTTTTGTCGCCTCCTTTGCTGTCCGGTACAGCTGCGTGCCGTCCTCATAGAACACTCGTAGTTTGGCCGGGTACGGAGTCTGGAAGTGAATATTTCTTTGCTTTAACACTCGCTTCGCTTCAGCATATTCTTTCCTCTTTTGCAGGACTGCTGGGGGGTAATCCTGGTCAAAGTATATTAGGCTCCCATTCAGAAAAATCTTCTTTCCCCATGCTTTGCGCAAGACCTCTTCTTTCATCCTGTAGTGGAGGAATTTGACTATTATTGACCGCGGCTTGTCTTCTCTGTCTCTGGCGGGTCTCAGCGCCAGCGCGCGGTGCGCCCTTTCGATGTCGAGTTGCGTAGTTGCGGGGATCTCCAACATGTCCCGCAGTAGTTTTTCCACAAAGTCTGGCATGTACGGTCCCTCGGCTCCTTCGGGAACATTGTATATCCTCAAGTTCTGGCGTTAGGATCTCCCTTCATAGTCGAGTAGTTTGTTTTCTTGCTGATGAATGACTTTTGTCATGTTGTTCAACACATACTCCACGTTTTGAATCCGGTCCTCCACCTTCTCAATTTGCTCCTCTGTGTCTGTTATTTGTTGTTTAATGTTGGTGAGCTCAGATTTAATATCGTTCAGCTGTTCTTTTATGTCTTTTCGGAAGTCCCGAATCTCCTCCAGAACTTGGACTAAACCTTTGGCGTCCGCCTCCTTTGAGCGAGGGTTAGCATTAGCACCGCCATCTTGTAGCTTTACAGGTGAGCTGTTCGGACACAGAGCTTTCCTCATTTACAGGCTCTGCAACAATATTTCCTCGATTTCCTCTGGTTTTCCCCATTCTTGCCCCTTTTGTTTGTTCAAAGATTATCTAAAAATGTGGCTTTTTACGGTCTAACGGGGCGAAATAACTTTTCTCACGGGGGAGATGTTACTCTAAGCTGCCATTCAGCTTGGTGACGTCACCGGAACTCCTCAGCCTCAGTTCTATGTTTTTTATGGGTACAGAAAATCCTGGAATGATCACTTAAGCCGCATACAGTAGTTCCACTTGTGGAGATCTTAGACGGGTCAGAAGTAACAACGAGGTCTATGAAGGTTTAAAAGGACTCACTCACCTTGGTAGTTTGCTTAATGAGCTAAGTGAGACAATGTTGGTGGCACAGCTTAGTGAAGGTTTTAAAAATGGGTGCATCCTTTCAGGACATATCTGTGTTCCAGTCCCCAAGAAGATGTAAACCTGTATCAACATGTTTACACAACCTCACACACTCACCAATTATATTTTACACTGTAATCAAATCTAATTAAAGTTATAATTTCACTTCCTGATTCTGACTTACATGCAACAATAAGTGAAAGTAAACATTTATTTTCAATAACCAAAGTAGTCAATCCAATCCAATCCACTTTATTTATATAAAACATTTAAACAACAAAAATGTTTCCAAAGTGCTGCACAACAATATTAAAAACAATAATCAAATATTATCCTTAGCTCCCCCAATGACTGAATAAAAGCAAAAAATAAATACATATAGAACCAATATCAAAACAATATAAAAATAAATATGATTAAAAACGATTTTAAAGGGAAAAACCAATTAAAACAGTAAATCAAAATTGATAAAAAAAACACAAGAGGACAACAGAGGACCACACAACTCACGTAGTGTTAAAAGCCAAAGAGGTCTTAAAGTAGGTCTTAAGATGAGACTTAAAACACTCCACTGTGGGAGCAGTTTGAACATGGAGGGGCAGAGTGTTCCAGAGCTTAGGGCCGACCACAGAGAAGGCCCTGTCTCCCCTGGATTTAAGTCTGGTCTTGGGCACCACGACCTGGGGCTGGCTCTCGGACCTCAGAGCGCGCGTAGGAGTGTAAATTTGGATGAGGTCCGAGATATACTGAGGTGCCAGTCCATGTAAAGCTTTAAAAACAAACAGCAAGGTTTTAAAATCAATTCTAAAATGAACAGGGAGCCAGTGCAAACTCTGAAGAATTGGGGTTATATGCTGGCGTTTCCTGGCCCCTGTTAAAAGTCGTGCTGCCGCGTTCTGGACTAACTGCAACCGGGAGAGAGCTTTTTGGCTAATGCCAGCATGAAGTGCATTGCAGTAGTCCGGGCCACTTGAAATAAAAGCATCTTCTTCTCCCCTAACAGGGGACGGCGTGGCGAAGTTGGGAGAGTGGCCGTGCCAGCAATCTGAGGGTTACTGGTTCAATCCCCACCTTCTACCATCCTAGTCACGTCCGTTGTGTCCTTGGGCAAGACACTTCACCCCTGCTCCTGATGGGTCCTGGTTAGCGCCTTGCATGGCAGCTCCCGCCATCAGTGTGTGAATGTGTGTGTGAAAGGGGGAATGTGGAAATACTGTCAAAGCGCTTTGGGCTCCTTAAAAAAAGGGGTAGAAAAGCGCTATACAAGTACAACCATTTACCATTTTTACCATTTGTTCAAAAAAGGTTAAAAGATAAAAACGGTTATACCTTTACTAAAAGACGAAGATGATAAAAACACGATTTTAAAACGCCATTGACTTGTTTGTCAAGTTTAAAATCGCTGTCTATAGTGACGCCAAGACTGGTGACTTTGGGACGCACATCATTTTGCAATGGTCCCAAGTCAGTGAGGGCCGGCCGGACCAAAAACTGAAATTTCCGTTTTTCCCTCATTCATTATTAAAAAATTCTGGGCTAACCAAGCCTTGACGTGGCATAGACAGTTGAGAAGGGGTGTCAGGGGGCCGTGGCCTTTTGAAATTGGCATATAAATTTGTCAGTCATCTGCATAAAAGTGATAGAACACTCCATGCCTCTTAAAAATCTCTCCAAGAGGGAGACTGTATAGTGAAAACAGGATGGGGCCTAAAATAGATCCCTGGGGGACACCACAGTAAAGCGGAGCAGAAGAAGAGGTGGCGTCCCCCAGCCTGACTGAGAAAGACCTCTCTGACAGGTAGGATCTGAACCACTCTAATGCAGTCCCCCTGACACCCACACAGTCTCTCAGGCGGTCTAAAAGAATTGTGTGGTCGACTGTGTCAAAGGCAGCTGTAAGATCTAAAAGCACTAAAATGGCAGAGCTGCCAGAATCAGACATTAAAAGCAAGTCATTACAAACCTTTAAAAGTGCAGATTCAGTACTGTGCAAAGCTTTGTATCCAGACTGAAATGGATCTAAAGTGCTATTTTCATCTAAAAAATGCTGCAGTTCCGCCAAAACATATTTCTCCAAAATTTTTGACACAAAAGGTAATTTGGAAATGGGCCGATAATCTGACAAACTTGTAGGATCAAGACCTGTTTTTTTAATCAAAGGCTCGACAACAGCTCTTTTACAAAAAGAGGGGACACAGCCAGAAATCAAGCTGCTGTTGATGATGTCCCTAACAGACAAGTCAATAGTGTCCCAGATTTCTTTAAAAAAGCGAGGGGGGGCTGGGTCTGTGGGACAGGACGAGTGTATTAGTTTGTCAACTATTCCTGTAAGCTCAAGCATAAACACAGGCTCAAACTGACAAAACACAGCCGAGCAATGAGTGGCCACATTAAAACTCAATGGAGAACGAGAAAGATTTGCCCGAATAGAAGCAACCTTGTCGTTAAAAAAGGAGATACATTTTTCACAATTTCACTTGTCATCTCCAGTAAAGTGGTTGGATTCGGATTAAGAACATAACTAATAGTTTTAAAAAGAACACGTGGCTTGCTAATACTATTTGAAATTAGGTCTGACAGATATTTTGTTTTCTCAGCTTTAACCACACTTTGATAATTCTGACAGTTTTCTTTTAAAATTTGATAAGAAACTTCCAAGTGATCCCCTTTCCACTTGTGCTCCGCCCTTCGCCACTCACGCCAAGCTGTGCGTGTGGTTTCATTGAGCCAAGGCTCCTGTATTGGCTTTGGACGTATAGCTCTGAGGGGCGCTACACTATCCAGAATCTCAGAACATGTGGAAAGAAAAGAGCACATCAATTGTTCAGAGTGTGGTATACTCTGCATGGACACAGTGAATAAAGGGGAGAAGGTGGCTGCCGTGTCAGACCTAATAACACGCCCATGACGCACGGCAAGTGGTTTTACATCAGGATCAAAACTTAAATTAAACATAACAGGACTGTGATCAGAAAACAGCATCACCAACAACGACATTGTCAACATTAAAACCATAAGACAGTACGAGGTCTAGTGTATGCCCACGTTCATGTGTCGAACCAGACACAGACTGTACAAAGTTAAATGAGTCAATGAAATTCAGGAAGTTCCTGGATAGAGGTTCGTCTGGGCAGCAGGTGTGAATATTAAAATCACCAACAATAAGGACACGATCATATTTGGGCAGGATTTTCCGCCAGAAATTCAAAAAAGTCATTTATAAAGTCTTTTTGGTACATGGGGGGTCGATAGACGACGGCACACAGGACGACATCAGAAAGACCCAGTTCAAACATGCATAGTTCGAAGCTTGAAAAGGAGGATTGCAGGCGGATCTGACGGCATTTAAAGTCATTTTTAAAAACGACTGCTAATCCTCTTCCCTTTCGGCCGGACGACCGCGGAGAATTAAAATACGAGCACTCCGGTGATTCAACACTTGAATTAGTAAAAGAACATAAAGGTGACTGGCTTTCTGTCAGCGTGTTGTAGATGGTCTCCTATTCCTAAAGAGGAATTGTTGATGGAGATACTCCATAGAACACCACATAGTAAAACATGTTTTTGGTAAAAGTTCCTTTTGGCCCAGCCAACAAAATGACCACCCAAAAGTATTCTGCATGATAACAAAAACATACCATGAATGTTTTTTTAAGTGATTTTGGAATTAGATTTTTTTTAATTTCCATGATATTTAAGTTATGGCAATGACAATCTCAATATTTACACACTTTACATCAGTGAAGTTAAGAATGCCTCAATCAATGCTGTCTCGTACTTATAAAACTTTTCAAATTGACCCCCATCAAATTTCCAAGTCTGTTTTTGTACTCACTGTACCACTTTTTAATTAATTTTAGGACAAAAGGTGGTATTTCCTGTGTTTTTATTGGTTGTTTTGCTACACACTTTTAACACAACACACATAAGAACACAAATACTCTCGTTGTGTTAACAGTGTCAGTCCAAAACTACTTATATTCTCTCTTTATCTCTTATCATTTATCTTATTTACTTATTTACCCAACAGACGTCCAGCAGCCCCCCCACATGAAAGAGGAAGAGGAGGATCCACAGCCCCCCCACATGAAAGAGGAAGAGGAGGGAGGGTGTCCTGTAGGGCAGGAGGAGGATGATGTCAGCAAGTTTCCACTGACTGTTGTCTCTGTGAAGACTGAAGAGCATGAAGACAAAGCACCTGAGTCCTCACAGCTTCATCACAGTCCAAGTAAGCACATATCATTTTATTCTCAGGGCATTCAATCCATCACAACTGGACTGTTCACTTTGTCTTAGAGGACTCATCCAAGTAGGCTTCATCACTTCATGCTCATACACTTCAAGTCTTAAATCTAATCATTGGAATTTAGAGGGGAACTGCACTTTTTTGGGGGGAATTGTTCTATCGTTCACAATCATTATAAAAGACACAACGGTGGATATATAAAAAATAAATAAAAAAATCACATTCTAGCTAGGACTGGGCGATATGGCCTTTTATTAATATCTCTATATTTTTAGGCCATATTGCGATACACCATATATATGTGGATATGTTTAGGCCATGTCACGATACACCATATATATGTGGATATGTTTAGGCCATGTCACGATACACCATATATAAGTGGATATGTTTAGGCCATGTCATGATACACCATATATATGTGGATATGTTTAGGCCATGTCATGATACACCATATATATATGGATATGTTTAGGCCATGTCACGATACACCATATATATGTGGATATGTTTAGGCCATGTCACGATACACCATGTATATGTGGATATGTTTAGTCCATGTCACGATACACCATATATATGTGGATATGTTTAGGCCATGTCACGATACACCATATATATGTGGATATGTTTAGTCCATGTCACGATACACCATATATATGTGGATATGTTTAGTCCATGTCACGATACACCATATATATGTGGATATGTTTAGGCCATGTCACGATACACCATATATATGTGGATATGTTTAGGCCATGTCACGATACACCATATATATGTGGATATGTTTAGTCCATGTCACGATACACCATATATATGTGGATATGTTTAGTCCATGTCACGATACACCATATATATGTGGATATGTTTAGTCCATGTCACGATACACCATATATATGTGGATATGTTTAGTCCATGTCACGATACACCATATATATGTGGATATGTTTAGGCCATGTCACGATACACCATATATATGTGGATATATTTAGGCCATGTCACGATACACCATATATATGTGGATATGTTTAGGCCATGTCACGATACACCATATATATGTGGATATTTTTAGGCCATGTCACGATACACCATATATATGTGGATATGTTTAGTCCATGTCACGATACACCATATATATGATAAATAATAAATAAATAAATATGTGGATATATTTAGTCCATGTCACGATACACCATATATATGTGGATATGTTTAGGCCATGTCACGATACACCATATATATCTGGATATTTTGCCTTAGCCTTGAATGAACACTTGATGCATATAATCACAGCAGTATGATGATTCTATGTGTCTACATTAGGGATTTCCCGATCCGATATTTGGATCGGAGCGGCCACCGATATTTGCCAAAAAATGCGTATCCGCAAGGCATGGGAAAATGCCGATCCAGATCCAGTTTTTTTTTTAAATTCCGGTCCGTGTTTTCCAACGCACCAATTTAAATAATACATTCCACTTTTCTGCTGCTCCCTAATTTCCGTTCCGCATTTGCCAGCACACCTTCAACACATCCACAGGTCTGTGTCCTAACCGTCCTAATCGGAAAGGGAGGCCGGTTCATGGTTCCGAAAGGCGAGCGGAAGTTACCGGTAAAAATGTCAGCTGTGTGGGATTATTTTACCCTACAAAACGAAAAAGATGAAGAGGTGGAGTGCAAAACCTGCCACAATAAAGTCAAGCGTGGTGGTAAAGTTGTAAGACATTTTAATACAACAAATCTGATCAAGCATTTAGCGAAATCCCACCGTAAAGAATATGAAGAATTTCTAAAGAAAACTGACGAAAAGAAAAAGAAAGGTCCTACCCAACTAACTCTGACAGAAACGTTGGCGAAGCGTGACATACTCCCACTGAACAGTGCTAAAGCCCAGGGGATAACTAGTCATTGCCGAGGAAATAATTCTGGATGATGAGCCGTTATCTCTCGTGAGTAAAGTGGGCTTTCGACGCCTCCGCCACAGCAGCCGATGTTATCCCATCTGTCCGTGTCCTGACACGCTTTCTAGACAGTGAGAGCGAAGAACACAGAGGGATTCAAACCATGAAGGCCACCTTACTCGATGCGGTGCACACACGTTATGACCATGTGGAAACTGAACCCCTCTATGCCGTGGCAACAATGCTAGATCCACGCTACAAAGACAAGTAAGTGCTTTATAATTATTTGAGCATGTTATAAGCTTCAGTACTATATTGACAATATTTTACTCTACAGCTGGCATTTATTTCTTTGTCAGTATTTCAGTAGCCTAATGTTTCATAGATATAAGGTGATGGGAATGTATTATTATTGTTATTATTATTATAATATTATTTATTATTATTGTTATTATTCTTATTTTCCTTCAGTTATATGATGGGTGAGGAAATGAAGGTCACTGTTGATCATTTGTGATCTATTTTGTGTGTTACTTGTTGTCATTGAACATGAATATGTGGAGACTGGCTGAAACAATATAAAATAATTGATATATCTTTATTACATTTGATCCAAATGTTAAGGTTCTTCACTAATGCTACCAACCTGGATCAGGCAAAGGAGGCACTAAAGGTAGAGGTGATGAAAATGGAACAAGAACTGAAGACCACGCCCTCTGGAGAAGGTGTGGCTGAGGCTGAGACAGCAAGGCCAACACCAGGAATGGAGGCTGGAAGCTCAACCAGCAGCCTCGGCAGCTACTTTGACGAGATACTGGAGGAGAGCTGCACAGCAGCTCCATCTGAGCAGCAGATCACCCCAGGGGCAGTGTTTCAGCTGGAGAGCTACCTCAGTGAGCCTCCAGCTGGGCGTTAGAGCAATCCTTTTCATTACCGGAGAGACAATCAGTCTCGACTACCCGCCCTGGCAGCAACAGCAGCCAAGTTCCTCAGTGCTCCTTGCACCAGTGTTGAGAGTGAGAGGCTTTTTAGCACAGCCTCACTCATCATTGATGAACACAGGAGCAGGCTGACACCTGAGCATCTTGAAGTGCTCGTCTTTGTTAGAAAGAATCTCCCCATTATGCTCAGACTGCAGTCTGGGGGGGGGCAAACAATTGAAGGGATTGTGTAGATCTTTTTTCTTTTAAGTTTACACTTGTTCAAGAGCAAGTATTGATGCTGAGTTATAGACATTTTATCCCACTCAGGTTGTGTGTTTTGCTTTTTTTTAATAATGTTTACAGCATTATTTGCACTTTATACTGTTCAATGATGCCATTTCTGTTTGTCATGTATAATTGTGTCTATTTTGTGTTTATCCTTGAATAAACATGTCAGTTTCTTGTTACCAACCATTATTCAAACTCACCTAATTCAGCTGGCTAGTTTTTATCAAGAGTACTAAAACCCTTTTCAACATGAATCACAACTAAGTAGGCTAAATAACTTTAAACTTTAATACATGCTCGGATAGGCCAGTATCGGTATCAGATCGGAAGTGCAAAAACATCTGTATCGGATCAGAAGTGCAAAAACCTGTCTCGGGACATCCCTAGTCTACATTAAAACATTGTTCTTCATACTGCATTAATATATGCTACTTTTAAACTTTCATACAGAGAGGGAAATCACAACTAAGTCAATTTAGCAAAAGTGTATTTATTAAACAGTTATTAAGCAGTGACACAAACATTCATGTCATTTCAAAACAGAAAGTGCAAGATTGTCAGAGACATTTTAAAACAAGCTATTAGTGCACTTTTGTGCATGATGTCACTAAGATGACATATCAAAACAACACTAAATTAAAGTGCGCTTTTTGTACAGAACGCCACTACAATAGTTTAAAACAAATAAAGTGCACTTTTGTGCATGATGTCACACAAGATATTTCAATAAGTGTCAAATAAAAATGAGCTGCATAATAGGAAATCAAATAGTGTATGTCCTTCACTATGTGGTAGGTTCCTGCGGACGTTATCTCCTTCTGTTGTTGACTATTTGTTTCATACGTTGTTGATCTGGAAATGGTTGCTTGGGCATTTTGTGGGTGTGGCACCGAACGGAGATGTTGACATGCAGAGTTTCAAGCACTCTTCATTCTCTAGCGGGTGACTTTTCAAATGATGCTACACATTAGTAGTGCTACTACTTTTTGTAGCAACGCTTTTGCAGCATACTTGTTCACCATCTACCCCTTGAAGCCAAACCACCGCCAGATGATGGACTCACTGCTGTTTGTCTTGGGAATTAATTATTCCTTCATTTGTTACCAGATTCCCTTCTTTCTCTCGTATTACCACTAGCACCACAGCTAACGTTACCATGCCACTACCTGTCTGCTCCGTGAGAGTGTATGACGTTGCACACGTGACAGTATGTGACGTATGTAAGAAGGTGCACTTGTTTTATGTCTCTGTGAGAAGGAGAGACAAGAAAGTGAGAAGAGCCTGTAGTGTAATGCCTGCAGCTAAAAGCAACTGCGTGAGAACATATACTCCAATATCACCATATAGTCCATTTCTATATCGCACAGAGACAAACCCACGATATTTCGAGTATATTCGATATCGCGCCCAGACCTAATTCTAACTCATAAATGTAAATAAAAGTCCACTTGCAATGGAGTGTAGAATACCATCCACCTTAAACAGAATATTCTACTTTGAAAGTACATTGGATCATTTATTTTGTGTATATGCATGACTTCTTGTCCCACACGAGCAGATTTTAGCTCAATTGAATCGCCTTGTTGTGTCGACCACTAAATATAGAAGCCAGGTGGTGGAAACTGACACACTGACTTAAAAACAAAAAATGGAACGAGTCTGTCACCGTGGTGCCGCCGTTCCACATCCAGTGGAAATCCCCGGTTACACTTACAAACGTTGCTTGGCGAGATAAATGAAGAAACCATACTTCGGGTTTATGGCACGTAGCAAAAGGAAATGCACTTTCAACCCACTGCACTCGCAGTGAGCGAACTCGACCACAAGATAGCGCCATAGCAGAGCTAACAATACGGAATACAGATTTACACTGTAAACGACCTAATCTTTTCTCCAAGTTTATACATCATACCTCAGGCAGAAGGGAATTTATGGCAAGACAGATTTTAGGCCATATTGCCCACCCCTCATAAAAAGTGGTCTTCTTTTCCTGTGAATAATGTTGTAAACAGCAGTGTGTTTGTTTTCAGGCCAATTCGTACATTAACTTGTTATTTGAAGTACATGTAAACTTACTGAATGCCTCATGTGACTGAGCAAATCTGGACATTTTTCAAGCATGTTTGTCATTTTGTGTCCTGCAGATGTCTGTAAAGAACAACTTCTGCCTGAAAAACAGGAGAGTAGCTTCAGGATGTTGGAGGATCCACCAAAGAGGAAGACCAGGCACCACGGACCCTCTGGTGTATTCTTTTCCTCTTTGACACAGACCCTTCCCTGTAAAAAAGAAGAGGAAGACTCACTGACCCCCCACATTAAAGAGGAAGAGGAGGAACACAGCATCAGTCAGGAGGGAGATCATATTGAAGGACTGGTGGAGTTCCCAGTGACTGGTGTCCCTGTGAAGAGTGAAGATGATGAGGTCAAAGGTGAGCGTGAGGAGAAGAGAGAGGCGGAGCCTCCAAGCAGCAGCTCAACACAACACATGACAACAGAAGGTGATGGAGACCACTGTGGAGGATCACAAGCAGACAAGATGTTAGCTCCACTATCAGATAGTGAGGACACAACGTCACACTCTCCTGACACTGATGATGAACACTCTAAAGATGATAAGACATGTCACACTGACAACACTCACTTCACATGTTCTCACTGTCACAAAACTTTTAAATACCATAGTGATCTGAAAACAAACACAAGAAGACACACTGGTGAAAAAACTTTTATCTGTTCAATCTGTAGTAAAGGTTTTGTAGAAAGTCACAAATTGAAAGTACACAGGAAAACACACACTGGTGAAAAACCTTTTTCTTGTTCAATCTGCGGTAAAGGTTTTACACAGAGTCAAAATTTGAAAAAACACACGAGAACACACACTGGTGAAACACCTTTTTCTTGTTCAATCTGTGGTAAAGGTTTTACACAAAGTCAATATTTGAAAATACACATGAGAGCACACACTGGTGAAAAACCCTTTTCCTGTTCAAACTGTGGTAAAGGTTTTACACAAAGTCAATATTTGAAAGTACACATGAGAAGACACACTGGAGAAAAACCTTTTTCCTGTTCAACCTGTGGTAAAGGTTTTACACATAGTCAATATTTGAAAGTGCACAAGAGAGCGCATGCTGGTGAAAAACCTTTTTCCTGTTCAACCTGTGGTAAAGGTTTTACACAAAGTCAAGGTTTGAAAAGACACATGAGAACACACACTGGTGAAAAACCCTTTTCCTGTTCAACCTGTGGTAAAGGTTTTACACAAAGTCAAGATGTGAAAGTACACATGAGAACACACACTGGTGAACAACCTTTTTCCTGTTCAACCTGTGGTAAAGGTTTTACACAAAGTCAAGTTTTGAAATTACACATGAGAACACACACTGGTGAAAAACCTTTTTCCTGTTCAATCTGTGGTAAAGGTTTTACACGAAGTCAATATTTGAAAGTACACATGAAAACACACACTGGTGAAAAACCTTTTACTTGTTCAATCTGTGGTAAAAGTTTTACACGAAGTCAACATTTGAAAGTACACATGAAAACACACACTGGTGAAAAACCTTTTACTTGTTCAATCTGTGGTAAAAGTTTTACACAAAGTCAAAATTTGAAAGTACACATGAGAGCACACACTGGTGAAACACCTTTTTCTTGTTCAATCTGTGGTAAAGGTTTTACACAAAGTCAAGATTTGAAAGTACACATGAGAACACACACTGGTGAAAAACCCTTTTCCTGTTCAAACTGTGGTAAAGGTTTTACACGAAGTCACTGTTTGAAAGTACACATGAGAAGACACACTGGAGAAAAACCTTTTTCCTGTTCAATCTGTGGTAAAGGTTTTACACTTAGGCAATCTTTGAAAACACACATGAGAACACACGCTGGTAAAACAACTTTTTCCTGTTCAACCTGTGGTAAAGGTTTTAAACAAAGTCAAGATTTGAAAGTACACATGAGAACACACACTGGTGAAAAACCTTTTTCCTGTTCAACCTGTGGTAAAGGTTTTACACAAAGTCAACATTTGAAAGTACACATGAGAACACACACTGGTGTAAAACCATTTTCCTGTTCAACCTGTGGTAAAGGTTTTACACAAAGTCAACATATGAAAGCACACGTGAGAACACACACTGGTGTAAAACCTTTTTCCTGTTCAACCTGTGGTAAAGGTTTTACACAAAGACAACATATGAAAGCACACATGAGAGCACACACAGGAGAGAAAGTGTTGAGTTGCAGTGTGTGTGGTGAAAGATTCTCTTATAAGTACCAGTGTAAGAAACACAAGTGTGCTGGTGAGAACAGCAGCAGCAAATGAAACTGCAGGATTTGAAATAAACTGTCAAGACTTTAATGTTGACTTTGCCGTCAAGGGACGGCGTGGCGAAGTTGGGAGAGTGGCCGTGCCAGCAATCTGAGGGTTACTGGTTCAATCCCCACCTTCTACCATCCTAGTCACGTCCGTTGTGTCCTTGGGCAAGACACTTCACCCTTGCTCCTGATGGGTCCTGGTTAGCGCCTTGCATGGCAGCTCCCACCATCAGTGTGTGAATGTGTGTGTGAATGGGTGAATGTGGAAATACTGTCAAAGCGCTTTGGGCTCCTTTAAAAAGGGGTAGAAAAGCGCTATACAAGTACAACCATTTATTTATTTTACTTTCTAACATCAGCACATATAACATGTGTGACATTGTTGTTTGTGTAACTATCTTTTTAATATGCTACTACATTTATAGATTAGATGGTTTGAAATATGGAAATATTACATATTTGTATTTCTAATTGTTAATAATCCCATAGATTAGCCCCTATTTATAACATACATATTTACTGGTTCACATCTGAAACATCTTATCATATTATTATTTACTTTATACATCATTTGAACACTTGTCTTTTATACCATTTTAAAATGTGTGACTTTATGAATTATTTGTTGGGTCTCTATAATCCATTTTAGTAATGATCTTTATTACTCTTTTTTTGTGATATGATGATTGTGTTGTGATTGTTTTATATGTATGTCCCCAGACCTTTATGCAATATAAAAGTGAGAGAAAATGGCTGAATTGTTTGTGGAAGGATGTTTTATTTTATTTTTTTACAAATTTACATTCGTGGATTAAACAAAGATTCCCATTATTGGGTTTTAAACATTTTTAATGTAGTTTCTTTTTAAACATCCCCAACACAACATCAATATCAATCAAAGTTCGGAGTGTCAGGCAAAAGCCAATATTGTACATCATCCCACAGACATTTACTTTGCATACTGTAGGAGCCAAATGTCCTTATTTGTTTATATTGTTTTTATTTTGTTTTCTCTAATTGATTGCTGGCCTCTGTTCATGCTGAAATTCTTTTTCGGCAGATTGCTCCGCCCACTTCCTCTTGAGAACCAGGAAGTGTTGACAGGGATGGCATGGAGGACACAAACAGTTTTCGGCCGTGTGTGCCGTGACAATGTTCCATTCAAGGTCAGCATACATTATGTTCTATAGCCTACATTTCATTTGCATAGCTTAAAATAAAGGGATTGTCATATCCAAACATACACTGCTCAAAAAAATTAAAGGAACACTTTAAAAACACATCCGATTTCAATGGTGAAAAAAAAAAGGTCGGATATCTATACTGATATGGACAGTTTAATGTCTCAGGAACAAAAGGATGCCACATCTTTAGATGGAAATACAAGTTTTCAGCCTCCAGAGGGCTCAGTATATAGACACCCCAAAAATCAAAGTGAAAAAATGATGTGGCAGGCTCGTCCATTTTGCCTAAATTCAATTTCTGCAACTCAAAATTCTTTTCAATATCTTGTGTGGCCCCCACGTGCTTGTATGCATGCTTGACAACATGCTCCTAATGAGACCACGGATGGTGTCTTGTGGGATGTCCTCCCAGACCTGTCTAAGGGCATCAGTGAGCTCCTGTAAAGTCTGAGGAGCAACCTGGCGGCGTCTGATGGACCGAAACATTATGTCCCAGAGGTGTTCTATCGGGTTTAGATCAGGTGATCGTGAGGGCCATTCAATTGTGTCAATTCCTTCATCCTCCAGATACTGTCTGCATACTCTTGCCACATGAAGCTGGGCATTGCCGTGGACCAGGAGGAACCCAGGACCTACTGCACCAGCGTAGGGTCTGACCATGGGTGCAAGGATTTCATCCCGATACCTAATGGCAGTCAGACTGCCGTTCTCTAGCCTGTAGATGTCTGTTGGTCCCTTCATGGAAATGCCTCCCCAGACCATCACTGACCCACCACCGAACGGGTCATGCTGAATGATGTTGCAGGCAGCATAGCGCTCTCCTTGGCTTCTCCAGACCCTTTCACGTCTATCACAGGTGCTCAGGGTAAACCTGCTCTCATCTGTGAAAAGCACAGGGCGCCAGTGGCGGACTTGCCAATTCTGGTGTTCTATGGCAAATGCCAATGGAGCTCCACGGTTCTGAGCGGTGATCACAGGGCACACTACAGGACGTCGTGCCCTGAGGCCACCCTCGTGAAGTCTGTTTCTGACTGTTTGGGCAGAGACATTCACACCAGTAGCCTGCTGGAGGTCATTCTGTAGGGCTCGGGCAGTGCTCAACCTGTTCCTCCTTGCACAAAGCAGCAAATATTGGTCCTGCTGATGGGATGAGGACCGTCTACGGCCCTGTCCAGCTCTCCTAGAGTAACTGCCTGTCTCCTGGAATCTCCTCCATGCTCTGGAGATTGTACTGGGAGACACATCAAATCTTCTTGCAACAGCACGCATGGACGTGCCATCCTGGAGGAGTAGGACAATCTGCCAACTTCAGGAGGGTTAAGAAATCGCCTCATGTTCCCAGTCGTGATAATGACTCTAGCTAAAGCCAACACTTGTGGAAAAACAGTTAAAAAAGATCGAGAGGGAGGAACTTGAAATGGCCTCCACCTGCAAAACCAGTCCTGTTTTGGGGGCCATCTCGTTGTTGCCCCTCTAGTGCACCTGTTGTTAATTCCATCAACACCAATGCAGCTGAAACTGATTAACAACCCCCTCTGCCACATACCTGACCAAAACCTTATCAGAAAAGTGCAATTGAATTCATGCCATACCCTGATAAAAAGCTGTTCCTTTAATTTTTTTGAGCAGTGTATTTACACAGTACTGGACATTCAATCATTTGCACGCGTCAAACTAGTCAACACAGTCGCCCTCAGTATCAGCTTAAAGGTAAAGGCTTTTATCGGACATCTCTAATCATAAGTCAACTTAACTACTACCATAACTCCACCTGTACTACTACCATAAGTCAATTTAAAGGCCTACTGAAATGACATTTTTTAAATTTAAACGTGGATAGCAGATCCATTCTATGTGTCATACTTGATCATTTTGCGATATTGCCATATTTTTGCTGAAAGGATTTAGTAGAGAACATCGACGATAAAGTTCGCAACTTTTGGTCGCTGATAAAAAAAGCCTTGCCTGTACCGGAAGTAGCGTGACGTCACAGGTTGAAAGGCTCCTCACATTCCCCATTGTTTACACCAGCAGCGAGAGAGATTCGGACCGAGAAAGCGACGATTACCCCATTAATTTGAGCCAGGATGAAAGATTCGTGGATGAGGAACGTGAGAGTGAAGGACTAGAGTGCAGTGCAGGACTTTCTTTTTTCGCTCTGACCGTAACTTAGGTACAAGGTCTCATTGGATGCCACACTTTGTCCTTTTTCTATTGTGGATCACGGATTTGTATTTTAAACCACCTGGGATACTATATCCTCTTGAAAATGAGAGTCAAGAACGCAAAATGGAAATTCACAGTGACTTTTATCTCCACGACAATACATTGACGAAGCACTTTAGCTACGGAGCTAACATGATAGCATCGTGCTTAAATGCATATAGAAACCAAAAAAATAAGCCCCTGACTGGAAGGATAGACAGAAAATCAACAATACTATTAAACCATGGGCCTGTAAAAACACGGTTAATGCTGTCCAGCCTGGCGAAGCTTAACAATGCTGTTGCTAACGACGCCATTGAAGCTAACTTAGCAACGGGACCTCACAGAGCTATGCTAAAAACATTAGCTATCCACCTACGCCAGCCAGCCCTCATCTGCTCATCAACACCCGTGCTCACCTGCGTTCCAGCGATCGACGGAGCGACGAAGGACTTCACCCGATCATAGATGCGGTCGGCGGCTAGCGTTGGATAGCGCGTCTGCTATCCACCTCAAAGTCCTCCTGTTTGTGTTGCTGCAGCCAGCCGCTAATACAACGATCCCACCTACAGCTTTCTTCTTTGCCGTCTCCATTGTTCATTAAACAAATTGCAAAAGATTCACCAACACAGATGTCCAGAATACTGTGGAATTTTGCGATGAAAACCAAACTTTTTTTATTGGATACAATGGCGTCCGAATACTTCCGTTTCAACCATTGACGTCACACGCAAACGTCATCATACATAGACGGAAGTTTAGCGGTAAATTCAAAATTGCACTTTATATGTTAACCTGGCCGTATTGGCATGTGTTGCAATGTTAAGATTTCATCATTGGTATATAAACTATCAGACTGCGTGGTCGGTAGTAGTGGCTTTCAGTAGGCCTTTAACTACTACCATAACTCAACCTGTACTACTATCATAAGTCAACTTAACTACTACCATAACTCAACCTGTACTACTATCATAAGTCAACTTAACTACTACCATAACTCAACCTGTACTACTATCATAAGTAGGGATGTCCGATAATATCGGACTGCCGATATTATCAGCTGATAAATGCTTTAAAATGTAATATTGGAAATTATCGGTATCGGTTTCAAAATTATCGGTATCAGTTTCAAAAAGTAAAATGTATCACTTGTGATTTAGGGCTATATAAATAAACATTGATTGATTGATTGATTGACTTTCTAAAAGGCCGCTGTGTACACGGACGTAGGGAGAAGTACAGAGCGCCAATAAACCTTAAAGGCACTGCCTTTGCGTGCCGGCCCAGTCACATAACATCTACGGCTTTTCACACACACAAGTGAATGCGATCCATACTTGGTCAACAGCCATACAGGTCACACTGAGGGTGGCCGTATAAACAACTTTAACATTGTTACAAATATGCGCCACACTGTGAACCCACACCAAACAAGAATGACAAACACATTTCGGGAGAACATCCGCACCATAACACAACATAAACACAACAGAACAAATACCCAGAACCCCTTGCAGCACTAACTGAAGCTTTTTTATTAGTAGATTGTACAGTACAGTACATATTCCGTACAATTGACCACTAAATGGTAACACCCCAATAAGTTTTTCAACTTGTTTAAGTCGGGGTCCACGTAAATCAATTCATGGTAACTCTTCCGGGACGCTACAATATACCCCCCCCCCCACTTCAACCCCGCCCACTTCAACCTCCTCATGCTCTCTCAGGGAGAGCATGTCCCAAATTCCAAGCTGCTTATTTTGAGGCATGTTAAAAAAAAGAATGCACTTTGTGACTTCAATAATAAATATGGCAGTGCCATGTTGGCATTTTGTTCCATAACTTGAGTTGATTTATTTTGTAAAACCTTGTTACATTGTTTAATGCATCCAGCGGGGCATCACAACAACATTAGGCATAATAATGTGCTCATTCCACCACTGTATATATCGGTATCGCTTGATATCGGAATCTGTAATTAAGAGTTGGACAATATCGTAATATCGGATATCGGCAAAAAAGCCATTATCGGACATCTCTAATCATAAGTCAACTTAACTACTACCATAACTCAACCTGTACTACTACCATAAGTCAACCTGTACTATTATCAAAAGTCAACCTGTACTGTTATCATAAGTCAACTTAACTACTACCATAACTCAACCTGTACTACTACCATAAGTCAACTTAACTACTACCATAACTCAACCTGTACTACTACCATAAGTCAACTTAACTACTACCATAACTCAACCTGTACTACTATCATAACTCAACCTGTACTACTACCATAAGTCAACTTAACTACTACCATAACTCAACCTGTACTACTATCATAAGTCAACGTAACTAAGGCTGAAACGACGCGTCAACGTAGTCGACGTCATCGGTTACGTAAATACGTCGACGCCGTTTTTGTGCGTCGACGCGTCGCATATTTACGTCACACTACCGTCATGGCGGACCGCAATGCAGACGATCAAAGAAGACGATGCGAGCGGTGCGAGCGAGGGGGGAAAAGCATGCCAAAAGTGGCCAAAAGTGTGGGAGTATTTCAATAAACGGCCTAATAATGTTGTTGTATGCACACTGTGTCGAGCGGAAATGGCCTATCATAGCAGCACAACGGCTATGAACGAACATTTGAAAAGAAAACCATCAACTAGTCAATCGTCCGCGCCAGCATACGTTGTCATCATTACACAAAAACATGAATGTGTCATTTATATCTGCTAGGGGTGTAACGGTACGTGTTTTGTATTGAACCGTTTCGGTACGGGGCTTTCGGTTCGGCACGGGGGTGTACCGAACGAGTTTCTAAGCTAAAGCTAACTTTAGCTGCTAAAGTCTTAACAAGCTGCTTCGCTCCTCTGCGTCTGTCTCAGCACGCAGCATTGTCCCACCCACACAACCATCTGATTGGTACACACGCAGCATTGTCCCACCCACACAACCATCTGATTGGTACACACGCAGCATTGTCCCACCCACACAACCATCTGATTGGTACACACGAACCATTATCAGCCAATCAGCAGTGCGTATTCAGAGCGCATGTAGTCAGCGCTTCAGCGTGGAGCAGATAGGTGTTTAGCAGGTGAGCATCAGGCAGCGGACTCTCCCCAAATGATAATAAACACCTCCCAGTCAACTACTAGTAACATCACTATGAGCCCGTTGACCTTCTAGAAATATAAACTGCAGCTCAGCTCACTCGCAGTCCTGGCTTGAGGTGAAGGCTAATTACCTCTCAGTTCCAGCCACATCGACCCCTTCTGAGCGCCTATTTTCAGCTGCTGGGAATATTGTAAACAAGAAAAGAACCAGAGCATGTAAACATGCTAACCTTTCTTCATTACAACTGTTAGTCACTCACTGGAATGAGTAGAATTGGTTATTGTGTACTGTGTTGGACTGGATGTTTATTTTGCACATTTTAAAAGCAATACTTAATGTTTACAGTGCTCCAGAATATTTAGATTGGCACTTTTTTGTATTGGATGTTTATCTTTATTTTTGCACATTTTAGCAAATAAGCAATACTTTCACTTTTGTTGAAATGTTTACACTGTTGTTACAGAATATTTCGTTTTGCACTTTTTTGTATTGAATGTTTATCTTTATTTTTGCACATTTTAAAGCAAAATAAGCAATACTTTTACTTTTGAAATGCTTATACTATTGCAGAATATTAAGATTTGCACTG
Source organism: Entelurus aequoreus (assembly GCF_033978785.1). Classification (NCBI taxonomy): domain Eukaryota; kingdom Metazoa; phylum Chordata; class Actinopteri; order Syngnathiformes; family Syngnathidae; genus Entelurus; species Entelurus aequoreus. The sequence goes on along the minus strand of NC_084752.1, from coordinate 41,034,738 downwards.
GATGTTGACTTTTATATTTGCACATTAAAAAGCAAATAAGCTACTTTTAATTTTGTTAAATGTTAAAAGTTTTAAATGTTTACATTGTTACAGAATATTTAGTCATGTTGTTGTCAATGTTGACTGAGTGGCCATACTTCTTTTTTTTTGTAAATAAAAGCCATGCCTTTTGAAAAAACGGGCCTACATTTATTTTTTCATCTTCATTTTGAATAAAAAAATTAATCGGTAAAAGGAAAAATAATCTATAGATTAATCGAAAAAATAATCTATAGATTAACCGATTAATCGAAAAAATAATCTATAGATTAATCGATAGAAAAATAATCGTTAGCTGCAGCCTTAAACGTAACTACTACCATAAGTCAACCTGTACTACTACCATAACTCAACCTGTACTACTATCATAAGTCAACTTAACTACTACCATAACTCAACCTGTACTAATATCATAACTCAACCTGTACTACTACCATAAGTCAACTTAACTACTACCATAACTCAACCTGTACTACTATCATAACTCAACCTGTACTACTACCATAAGTCAACTTAACTACTACCATAACTCAACCTGTACTACTATCATAAGTCAACGTAACTACTACCATAAGTCAACCTGTACTACTACCATAACTCAACCTGTACTACTATCATAAGTCAACTTAACTACTACCATAACTCAACCTGTACTAATATCATAACTCAACCTGTACTACTACCATAAGTCAACTTAACTACTACCATAACTCAACCTGTGCTACTACCATAAGTCAACTTAACTACTACCATAACTCAACCTGTACTAATATCATAACTCAACCTGTACTACTACCATAAGTCAACTTAACTACTACCATAACTCAACCTGTACTACTATCATAAGTCAACTTAACTACTACCATAACTCATGTTTCCTTTGATGTAAAGGTTGCAGCTAATGAAGTTATTATTAGAGATGTCCGATATCGGTCTGCCGATATTATTGGCCGATAAATGCGTTAAAATGTAATATCGGAAATTATCGGTATCAGTTTTTTTAATTATCAGTATCGTTTATTTTTTATTTTTTATTAAATCCACATAAAAAACACAAGATACACTTACAATTAGTGCACCAAGCCAAAAAACCTCCCTCCCCCATTTACACTCATTCACACAAAAGGGTTGTTTCTTTCTGTTATTAATATTCTGCTTCCTACATTATATATCAATATATATCAATACAGTCTGCAAGGGATACAGTCCGTAAGCACACATGATTGTGCGTGCTGCTGCTCCACTAATAGTACTAACCTTTGACAGTTGATTGATTGATTGAGACTTTTATTAGTAGGTTGCACAGTGAAGTACATATTCCGTACAATTGACCACTAAATGGTAACACCCCAATAAGTTTTTCAACTTGTTTAAGTCGGGGTCCACTTAAATTGATTCATGATACAGATATATACTATCATATATACTATCATCATAATACAGTCATCACACAAGATAATCACAATGAATTATTTACATTATTTACAATCAGGGGTGTGGAGGAGGGTGGGGGGGGGGGTAGGATATGGACATCAAGTAGTGGACATAGAGAGAGAGAGAGAGAGAGAGAGAGAGAGAGAGAGAGAGAGAGAGAGAGAGAGAGAGAGAGAGAGAGAGAGAGAGAGAGAGAGAGAGAGAGAGAGAGATCAGAAGGCATAAGAAAAAGTATCTGCATTTGATTTTACAAATTTTCATTAATTACTAGTTTCTATGTAACTGTTTTTATATTGTTTTACTTTCTTTTTTATTCAAGAAAATGTTTTTAATTTATTTATCTTATTTTATTTGGTTCATTTTTAAAAAAAAGTACCTTATCTTCACCATACCTGGTTGTCCAAATTAGGCATAATAATGTGTTAATTGCACGACTGTATATATCGGTTGATATCGGTATCGGTTGATATCAGTATCGGTAATTAAAGAGTTGGACAATATCGACATATCGGATATCGGCAAAAAGCCATTATCGGACATCCCTAGTTGTTATACATGTTTGTTTTACATGTGTTCATACTTTAGAGTACACATAAATCCCTCTTAGTTCATATTTCCTGCTTCACATGTGAAACATCTTCTAGAAGCATATTATTATTGACTTTATACATCACTTGAGCAGTGGTGTTTTATACAAGATCATTCAAATGTGTGAGTTTAATGTTGCTAGGGAGTATACCAAATGAAAAAAGAGGGGAGAGATATTTATCGAAGATATTACTGACTAGTAGTATGAAGATACTGTACTACTGACTAGTAGTATGAAGATACTGTACTACTGACTAGTAATATAAAGATACTGTACTACTGACTATTAGTATGAAGATACTGTACTACTGACTAGTAATATAAAGATACTGTACTACTGACTAGTAGTATGAAGATACTGTACTACTGACTAGTAGTATGAAGATACTGTACTACTGACTAGTAATATGAAGATACTGTACTACTGACTAGTAATATAAAGATACTGTACTACTGACTAGTAATATGAAGATACTGTACTACTGACTAGTAATATAAAGATACTGTACTACTGACTAGTAGTATGAAGATACTGTACTACTGACTAGTAATATGAAGATACTGTACTACTGACTAGTAATATAAAGATACTGTACTACTGACTATTAGTATGAAGATACTGTACTACTGACTAGTAATATGAAGATACTGTACTACTGACTATTAGTATGAAGATACTGTACTACTGACTAGTAATATAAAGATACTGTACTACTGACTATTAGTATGAAGATACTGTACTACTGACTAGTAATATGAAGATACTGTACTACTGACTAGTAATATGAAGATACTGTACTACTGACTAGTAGTATGAAGATACTGTACTACTGACTAGTAGTATGAAGGCAATCATTTAATAAATGTCTGTCAAAAGAAGCCCCAACAATTGCAGAATGGGAACAACAAATGAGATTATTTACAATGTGGAACAAATGACATTCTTGCTAAGATACGTCACCAAAAAAAGAAAAACTTACTGAAAAAATGGAATAAAAAAAAAAAGATTATTACTAAAAAAAGACACTTGTGTGTGTGTACTTACCATGTATAATTGAACCACCTGATGGCGTGTTTGGTGACCTCGGCGTCCGTGGCTGACCTTGTCAACACATTTTTACTCACAGCAACTGTAATCAAACAAGATTACAAGACAGATATGTTTATGTTTATGGTAGGAAGCATCCAAAGCCAAGTATGCTTACACAATACAAAATATGTGATAGGTATTAAGGAGATTACATTTGAAAAAAAAAACATGACTTAAAGTTACTGGAGGTGGTTAAAATAAGGTGCGTAAACTATGAATTTGTGATCAGGGTATAGGTGTGCAAGACATCCAACATGTTTAAACAATATGGTTATTTGGTTCCTTGATCAGAGTACTTGTTTGGCTCTGTTGGATGACGACGGCGGGGGGTTGGGGGTGGGGGGCATAAATAAATATCCATAACCCAACTTTGGGAGGTTGACATTGTTTTCTTATTATATTTGTACTATCATTCTATGTTTGTATTCGTGTAGGCAAGGGGTGTCCAAAGTGCGGCCCGGGGGCCATTTGCGGGCTGCAGGTCATTTTTTAACGGCCCCAGGGCACATTTTTAAAAAATATGATCGAAATAAATAAAAAACATTAAAAGTGGTATTTAAAGAGCAAACAGGTGAAATGTAACAAGAAAATGTAGCAATGTTTACTCTAATCACACAAAGCTGCCATGTAGGCTGTTTCTTTCTTTAAAAAATAATAATGAATCAAAATCAATGTCGTTATGAAATATTGACCTATTCAAGGCTTACGAAGTTTACCTTCGCAATCAGCTGGTCTTGGTTGTGCTTAATAGTTTCCAGCAGGCTAAGGATGTGGATTACCTCAGGCGCTGTTGACAAACAGCAGTATAAAATTAACATGTTTCAGTGTTTATCCTCATTACTCATAATCCTCACATTAGCTATTGACCTTAGTTAATGACAAAAGTTATTGACAAAGTTTGAAGAAAATATGTGATTGCTTGTGAATTTGAATTTTTTCCAAAATTTGTGGCACAGAATGACCATCCGGTATTTGTCAGTTATTGCTCACCAGAGCAGGAAATGTTGTCGGCCATTCTTCCCCCTCGCCATGTTGGCCTGTAGGCCAGGCTGGATCCAGGCTCCTCTGTCTGCCACATGTTGAGGGCTGCTGGTGAGGGGGGTGGAGGGAGTCGAGGAGGGACTGCCGTTCCTACTCAGGTGGGCATTGTGAGAGAGCCATCAGTTAACCATGACTGGTAATACCCAAGGGGCCTATCTATACACTAATATTTCAGAGATCAGTCCCTACCTTGTGTAACTCTCTGCATGTTTAATGCAGGTGCTGGTGAAGGCATATGAATGCATCCTTCCCCATGGTGAGGTGCTAAGGGAGATAAATTGGTATTAAATGGTTGTGATCTGTTAACCATGGTTACTGGATGCTGAGATATTATTTCAGAGATCAATCTTTACCTAGAAAGTTATCTCCAGTTGAGGAGTCGAGTTGACAAGTACTCATGACTCTTGCTGGCACTCGGCGAGATGGTGGAGCTGGGAGAAGGGATACAAGGAGAGGGGAATATCTTTAGCACTAAGTATGTTAACCATATCTTTTGGTGGTTTTGTTGTTTTCGATGTTAAGAGATTATTCCTTACTCTGCCTGTGCAATTGGCTTGCCAACCCCAGAGATGTGAGGTCACTATTTCCCGGGTCTTCTTCGCTATCATCTGAGTCCCCGAGACGATGGCTGTTGGGTAACCATATCATTAGGATTATTGCAATACCAAAATTGCCAAATATACATATAGTACAAGCATCTCTGGTCTATTTTTGAATGCTACCGGAAATAACCTTCCTATTACTGTAGAAACATGACAAAAACAAGACGGAACACACTTACACTGGCTTCCTGTTCCTTTTTTCTGGCAGCTCCTCGTTCTCTGCCTCAGATTGCAGGTCTGAGGTGTCGCAGCCCTTTCCATATTGTTGCATTATTTTTAATGCGTCTTTGTAGTTGTCTAAAATTGAATATGTTAAAATGAACATGAGTTTCAAATTAGCTGTAGAGCTGAACAGGATATTATTATTATTGATGATGATAAATCAGGTCTCTCTCTTACAAGAGACCTGGTCAGAACATAGACACAATAGGTTATTCCAAGCATAAAGAGAAGCAACTATGACGTTATTTTTAAACAAGAAGATTATGAATTTGCATACCACAAGTTCGGACAACAGAAACGTCAAATCTTGGCCAGTTTGGCTCATGCTGCTCCTCATTTAAAGCGGCCCTTTCAATTCTGTCGGTGTTTTTATAGCTGGGCCAGAAAACCATCCTATCATCATACCATCCACTTGGGACAACCGCAATGTCCCTGTTCATTATAAACTTAATCAGATGAAAAGGCACCCTTATTGTAGAAAGAAAGAAAAGGGGTATTTATTCATCGTCAAAGGAACAACGTGGACAAAAGCATGCACAGGTGTTAGTGTATACAAATAAGCAAGTAAGATGAGCTGAGATTTTACCTGAATGGTGCCCCAAGGTGGTAAGAACTATAAGAAAGGTAAAAGTACAGGTCATAATAGTCAGAACTTCAGCTCAATCGTAAAGTAGGGTTTGAAATGATGGGTGTAGTGTATACAGAGATCAGTCCCTACCTTGTGTAACTCTCTGCATGTTTAATGCAGGTGCTGGTGAAGGCATATGAATACATCCTTCCCCATGGTGAGGTGCTAAGGGAGATAAATTGGTATTAAATGGTTGTGATCTGTTAACCATGGTTACTGGATGCTGAGATATTATTTTGGAGATCAGTCTTTACCTAGAAAGTTATCTCCAGTTAAGGAGTCGAGTTGACAAGTACTCATGACTCTTGCTGGCACTCGGCGAGACGGTGGAGCTGGGAGAAGGGATACAAGGAGAGGGGAATATCTTTAGCACTAAGAATGTTAACCATATCTTTAATATTAATGTGGTGGTTTCGTCTACATCGCTAAGTATATCCTGTGGTGTACCTCAGGGATCAATATAGGACCTAAATTATTCAATGTCTAGATAAATGACATTTGTAAAGTTACAAAAGATTTAAAGTTAGTATTATTTGCGGATGATACAACAGCGTTTTGTTCAGGAGAGAACACACAGAAGATAATACAAATAATAACAGAAGAAATTAACAAATTAAAAAGATGGTTTGACAAAAACAGACTATCTTTGAATCTCAGTAAAACTAAAATAATGCTATTTGGTAACAGTAGAAGAGAAAGTCAAACACAAATACAAATAGACGGAATAGAAATTGAAAGAGTAAATGAAACCAAATGTCTAGGTATAATGATTGATGATAAATTGAACTGGAAATCTCAAGTAAAAACTATACAACATAAAGTAGCAAGAAACACGTCAATAATGAATAAAGCAAAACATGTTCTAGACAAAAAAATCACTTCATATTCTCTACTGCTCACTAGTGTTACATATCTGAGTTATTGTGTAGAAATATGGGGAAATAATTACAAAAGTACACTTCATTCATTAACGGTGTTACAAAAAAGACCAGTTAGAATAATACATCATGTTGGATATAGACAACATACAAACACTTTATTTATTGAATCAAAGATACTGAAATTCCACGACATAGTGAATTTGCAAACAGCTAAAATTATAAACAAAGCAAACTATAACCTGCTACCCAAGAATATACAACAATTCTTCTCAAAAAAAGAGGAGAAAAATCATCTTAGAGAGAAATGTAATTTAAAACATTTGTACGCACGTACAACACTTAAGACCTTCAGTATATCAATATGTGGAATTAAATTATGGAATGCATTAAGCAAAGCAATCAAACAATGTACTAATATGATCAATTATTTATGCTTACATGTGGAAATAATAATAATAGTAAATAAAATAACAATAATAAAAAAAGGTAAATAAAGCATAAAATAGTCTCTAATAAATTAATTAAATAAAAAACAGCATATAAAATATATACATCAGCAAATAACAAAAATATAGATCAAGAAAAAGGATCCTTAATATGTGCAGCAATTTTTCCCACTCACATCACCTCGTTTTATGTATTTTTTCTACAATTAACTATGCCAAAAAACACGTAGACATACCTTTTTTTTTGTAATGGAAACAAAAACAACATGGCGTCACACACAGCTAGTCCACAGTAAACAGGATCTCGAGCTCCACTAAAGAACAAAGAAAGAAATAATACACACTCATATTAATAGCAAAGAACGGCTGTTTCCACTCTGTTAACGTTACGTTGTTATAACGAAGTAATAGCGACCTGGGCCTAAACAACACTGACAATAAAGTAATACGCTTTCGTTTCAACCAGTTGGAAATATGTGGAATGTCGTAGCATGTAACCTACACACATTCACAGCGTCTAACAAAAGATAGCCTAAGTTAACTGTATTGAACGTTACTCACCGGCTTCACAAAACACAGATAAAAAACAATTTTACAATAGCACGGCGAAAAAATGACCGTCGTTGTGTGGGTTTTTTGACGAATAACACTCTTTTCCACTTTTCTTCGCTCGGGCCTCACCTCCCGCGTGCAGCCATTTCGAATTTTCTGAATACGTGACGTCAGACGCACGTCCCCATGCAAAGCATTCTGGGAGGCGGCGCTGGAAATAAAAGCCTTTTTTTACAGAATATAAAGTTTTACTGCTAGTCCAAATATCAAACAACGTCATTACAATCATACATAAATGATGATGGAAACACAAAGGCCGATCTTTACTGCGAATGTAGCAATAAATCAATAAATCTATACTTACGTTCGTGTTCCAGCAAAGAAAGTCCAGAGATCTTGGCTCATGCGCGTACACGCTAGTAGGCGCGTCCACGTCTGCGGATGCAGACATTGGTCGGCTCAGCGCGCGTAGGCGGAGCCTATAACTCTAGGCGGCGCGCGCCGGTTTAGTTTGTCGCGTCCGCGTATGCGAATCAGACACGAGTCCGCTCAGGATCAGCTGTCTGACCGTACAATTTTCAGAGGCGGAGCTGTATCCTCTAGGCGGAGCCAAAACGAATGTGACAGTAACGCGGGTTGGGCGACTTGAAGGCTGATCCGTATAGCAGTCTTCTGCTGTGTGGGTAGGAAGATGGTCGGAGGAGTGAAACTGCCTTCAGGACAGAGGCTACCAGCAGTGAGAGGCTACGTGGATGATATCACCACCATACTTCAGACAGCAGCATGTACAACAAGACTGCTGAAGAGGATCGACGAGCTTGTGGGCTGGGCGAGGATGAAGATCAAACCCCCCAAATCACGCAGTCTGTCTATCAGGAAAGGAGTCAGAAGTGACAACACCATCTTTGTCGCAGGCGGTGAGAACATTCCATTGCTGGCAGATCAACCTGTTCGTAGCCTGGGTCGCACCTACACAACAGAGCTCTCTGACAGGCAGATGGGGGAGAGGGTGAGGAAGCAGCTCGCAGATGGCCTGGCCAAGATCAATCAAAGCCAACTCCCTGGGAAGTACAAAGTATGGTGCTACCAGTTCATACTGTACCAAAGGGTGATGTGGCCACTGAAGATGAGCGAAATCCCCTCCTCAGTGGTAAGCAAGATGGACGGGGTGGCAAACTCGTTCATCAGAAAGTGGCTGGGACTACCAAGGTGCCTCTCAGACGTAGGCCTCTTTGGTAGGAATGCTCTTCAACTACCACTGCGATCCATCAGCCTGGGATACAAGCAAGAGAAGGCTCGGCTGGTGCTGGAGCTGAGGGAATCCACTGACCAGCTGGTGAGAGCAGCGGGCACCCAGATAAGAACAGGAAGAAAGTGGAAAGCCCAAGAAAAGGTTGACACGGCGATCAGCAGGCTGAAGCACCGTGAAGTGGTCAGCAGAGTTCAGGAAGGTCGAGCAGGCCTTGGGAGGGGCGAGGCTCCCTTGTTCTGGTCAAAGGCTTCCAAAGAAGACCGGAGAGCCATGGTGGTGGCAGAAGTGGCAAGAAATGAGCAGGAACGCCTAAACATCAAAGCGGTGTCCCAGGGCCAGCAAGGTCGTTGGACATTGTGGGAAGGTCTCACAGACAGGACGATGTCATGGTCTGACCTGTGGAAGATCCCCCAAGCCAGGCTCAGCTTCCTGATCAGAGCAACGTACGACACCTTGCCTTGTCCCCGAAACCTCCACTAATGGTTTGGTGCCGAGGAGACCTGTCCCCTCTGCAACACCATCAACGCAAGCCTCCAGCACATCCTGTCGGGCTGCTCGACAGCGTTGTCGCAAGGCCGGTACAGATGGCGACACGACCAAGTCTTGAAAAAGTTGGCAGAGGTGTCAGAGACCTGCAGAAAGGAGGCTAATAGCAGACCTTCCGCTCCAGCCAGACATCTCATCCAATTCGCGAGGGCTGGGGATGGTGCCAAACACCCCCACCAGAGAGCTACAGCGAGACTCCTCTCACCAGGAAATGAGTGGAGCATGAGGGTTGACCTGGGGAAGCAGCTCCAGTTCCCCAGGGAGATCGTCGAAACATCGCTACGGCCAGACCTGGTCTTCTGGTCAGAGGCTTGCAGGACGGTTCTTCTGGTCGAGCTTACTGTCCCATGGGAGGGGGGGTTGGAGGCTGCTTATGAGCGGAAGCGAGCCAAGTACTCTGACCTGGCAGCAGAGTGCAGGGAGGCTGGCTGGAAAGCCGTCATCTGCCCTGTGGAAGTGGGGTGTAGGGGCTTCGTGGGTTCCTCAACTGCCCGCCTACTCCGAGACATTGGATGCACAGGAGCGGGGCATCGGAAAGCCATGAAAGAGCTGGCCGAGGAGGCGGACAAAGGCAGCTTCTGGCTGTGGCTAAGGAGGAGGAAGCATAAGAGTTGGGGGGCAAACACCTAGGACATCAGCAGGGGGTGGCAGGGAGACATCCCTGCCATCGCTCCGCCACCATGAGACGTTCTGGGGTTAAAGGAGCGAAACGTTGATGAATGGTGGTCCCCAGCTGATGACCCGTTTATGCCCACAGAGGTGTTCGGTGAGGTGTCACAGCACACCTGTCAAAAGGCACTGGAGGAGGTGCGTCAGGCAGCAATGCCCAGCAGGAATTCCATCACCTGTATCTTGATATACCTTTTCCTTGAGTTCTGCGATCTAAGTTTGAAGCTCTTGCTCTCGCTGTTTCCGCAGCGCGTTCTCAATTTGAAGCTCTCGCTCTGTCCGCAACGCGTTCTCAATTTGAAGCTCTCGGGCTGTCTGCAGCGACTCCACTGCAAGAGATGGTTTGAACTTAACAATATTGTAATGTCAAATTGAAGAATCTACGTTCCTTAGGTTTAAAATCGAGCTTGCACATCTCAGCTTCGAAACGTTCCTTGAGAAATTTGTAACTTCTCGCTTTAGTTTCAATAATCTCCTCGCAAGACGCCATCAGAGCCTGGAGAGAGACCTTTTTGCTGCTGTAATTATTAGCATTTGTTTTGGCCTCAACCACCTGCCGTTGGCGTGGCTCCAATTGTTCCAAGACACGTTGAAAGTCCTAAATCATCGTTCCTTACATTTAAAATCGAGCTTGCACATCTGAGTTTCGAAACGTTCCTTGAGGAATTTGTAACGTTCCTTTTCAGCTTCGCTAGTCTCCTCGATAGACTCCATCAGAGCTCGGAGAGAGTCCTTGGTAAGCTGGAGATAGGTCTTTTTGCTGCTGTACAAATTGTCCAGCATTTTGGCCTCCAGATCCTGGCTGGTACCTTCACCACCATCTTTCTTTCTCTCTCCGGGAACTTGAGCTGTGGAGAACAAAGTTATCACAAAATGCTTCTCCAGGTTGAAGTATAAGAAAACAAATACTCACGAGCGGCGGTCCGCCTTTTCTAAGCTATGTTTGGAGTTCAAGTTGTTGCCGTTGTTTCGGTTAAGGCAAGATACAGAAATACAAGTTACAAATTAAAGTTCATTATCAGCCCACTCTAGTCATACCTTTTCCTTGAGTTCTGCTATCTCAATTTGATGCTCTCGCTCTCGCTTTGTCCGCAGCGCGTTCTCAATTTGATGCTCTCGCTCTCGCTTTGTCCGCAGCGCGTTCTCAATTTGAAGCTCTCGCTCTGTCTGCAGCAACTTCACTGCAGGAGATGGCTTAAACTTAACAATATTGTAATGTCAGATTGTAGAATCTACGTTCCTTACATTCTACGTCGATAGGTGCACATCTCAGCTTCGAAACGTTCCTTGAGGAATTTGTAACTTCTCGCTTTAGCTTAAATAAACTCCTCAGAAGACGCCATCAGACCTTGGCAGCCTGGAGAGAGGCCTTTTTGCTGCTGTAATTATTAGCATTTATTTTGGCCTCCACCACCTGCCGTTGGCGTGGCTCCAATTGTTCCAAGACACGTTGAAAGTCCTGTTCATCACAAGTAAATACACACAGCAATCATAGTGTTTATATGGCATGATAACTGCAGTAACAGAGTGACTGACTGATGAATGTGTGAAAGTATGTCCTGGTCTTATTCTTTTATTTCTGTCTGTAGAAAATGCCACACATTCTGCTGTATGTGTGCCTGCTTCCCTTTTTTAAGGAAGACTTTAAACATGTGTAAGTTGCAAATGCAGTAGAAAAGCGTAGAAGCTAAACACACAATACAAACTCTCACAATATGACTGATAAAAAGTATTTAATAGTCCATGTACATTTGTTTGTATATTTGTTTTATAACACATTGTAGGGTATATTATATAACATTATACATATCCTGTTATGTTATATTGCCTAAATGTATCTTCTTTGTATGTGTTCCCTTTAGACCACACACACTGTGTTCCCTTTAGACCACACACACACACACACACACACACACACACACACACACACACACACACACACACACACACACACACACACACACACACACACACACACACACACACACACAGCGCGTCTCTTCCTTGTGACACAAGAACATTCAGAAGGACGACACCGCAGCGCTCCAATAAAACACACTCAGATCTTCTGTTTCTAGCCGATACTACATAAAAAATAACGTAAAATAACGCAGTAACGCATCATGTAGTAACGGTAACTGAGTTACTGAATATAAAAAATAACGCGTTAGATTACTAGTTACCGCCGAAACTAACGGCGTTACAGTAACGCATTACTTTGTAACGCGTTAGTCCCAACACTGTTCATAATAGTGTTTTTTTTATAGGTGTTAGAAATATTGAAGTGTGGCATATTTGTATTTCTAATTGTTAATGATCCCATAGATTAGCACCTTTATATGATATACATATGTACTGGTTCACATCTGAAACATCTTCTGGACCACTTCAGGAAGCATATTATTATTTACTTTATACATCATTTGAGCAGTTGTCTTTTATACAATTTTAAAATGTGTGACTTTATAAATTATTTGTTGGGTCTCTATAATCCATTTGATTAATTATCTTTATTACTCTCTTTTGTAATATGATGATTGTGTTGTGATTGTTTTATATGTACACTACCGTTCAAAAGTTTGTGGAATAGCCTTAATTTCTAAGAACAAGAATAGACTGTCGAGTTTCAAATGAAAGTTCTCTTTTTCTGGCCATTTTGAGCGTTTAATTGACCCCACAAATGTGATGCTCCAGAAACTCAATCTGCTCAAAGGAAGGTCAGTTTTGTGGCTTCTGTAACGAGCTGAACTGTTTTCAGATGTGTGAACATGATTGCACAAGGGTTTTCTAATCATCAATTAGCCTTCTGAGCCAATGAGCAAACACATTGTACCATTAGAACACTGGAGTGATAGTTGCTGGAAATGGGCCTCTATACACCTATGTAGATATTGCACCAAAAACCAGACATTTGCAGCTAGAATAGTCATTTACCACATTAGCAATGTATAGAGTGTATTTCTTTAAAGTTAAGACTAGTTTAAAGTTATCTTCATTGAAAAGTACAGTGCTTTTCCTTCAAAAATAAGGACATTTCAATGTGACCCCAAACTTTTGAACGGTAGTGTATGTCCCCAGACCTTTATGCAATATAAAAGTGAGACAAAATGGCTGATTTGTTTGTGGAAGGATGGTTTTGTTTTTACAAACTTACATTTATGGATAAAACAAAAATGTTCATTATTGTGTTTTAAACATTTTGTATGTTTTTTTTTTCTTTTTTAACATCCCCAAAACAATATACATTTCAGAAAACAAGTGTGGAGTGTCAGGCAAAAGCGAATGTTGTACATCATCCCACAGAGATTTACGTTGCATACATTCATAAAATAAACTATTTTATTTCTTATCACAGAAAGAACAAGTGTTGTCATCAATTGTAAAACAACATCCTGAGATTATTTTAAGTGGTAATTTTTTTTATTTTTTATGAACGCCTTTGCCTTTGGAAGAATGGATTCTTTCAAGTTATGAGTATTTTTTGTTTGTTTGTTTTGTTCCAGAGAAAATACAGCAAATAAGAAATAGTATAATAATTGTGTCCAAAAAGGGACAAGCAGTAGAAAATGGATGGATGTCTAATGTCAGAGTTTCAAATCTGTAATATTGTGTCCATCCACCAAAAGCCCAGAAAGGTTAGAAAAGAGTTCTGAAAAAGATGATATGCTGTATTTAGAATATTTTGAACGAAAGCCTTTATATATTTTTTAAAATATTTTTGTCTATTTGCAGGTCGTACTTAATGAAATCTTAAAATATTATAATACTTTTATCACTCAGTAAGTGCATCAGCGACCAAATGCCTATTTCAAACCATTAGGGTTGCCAACACCCAGACTTTGAAATAAGGGACATATCGTGGGCGGTCGGAACATTTTTGGTGTCACTTACAAAATTTGGGTGTCCCCTAGCAGTCCGGGCCTGAAAAAATGCTTGGAAAATGCTTTAAAAATGCCAAAATGCTTAGAAAAATGAACTTTACACCTCCACTAGACCACTGTTGCACTTACTGTAAGTCCTATTCATACCATAATCACAACACAATTGTATTCTTCAACCATACATTTGTTTTTTCAAAATGTGCAAAACAGAGGGGGAAAAAAATCAAAAATCCCAATTGGGATGGGTGCTGGATCAAAAAAGGAACACTTACAAGAACAAGAAAGAAAGAAAGATCCGCACACACCGCCACAGCAGTGGGAAAAAGAGCGCTTGCTCGAAACGTCATACTTAAATAAAATAAATCCTCCATCCATCCATCCATTTTCTACCGCTTATTCCCTTTGGGGTCGCGGGGGCGCTGGAGCCTATCTCAGCTACAATCGGGCGGACCTGATCAATGTAAAATGTGCAAAACAGAAAATGTGCAGTTTCTTCAAAAACATTTGCCATTAAAGAGCTGGCACACAAGGACCAAACAGAAAGGTTAATAATATGGATGTTAACAATGTCCATGTGAATGTCCATATAAGATGGAAGTCAATGCCCGTAAATGTCCTTCATGGAGTGTTAGGGCCAGGGGACATCCTGGCGACACTTCTGATTGATGAGAAAGAAAAGAAGAACAATAGGAAAAACGTATTAGGAGTATGTTCGAAGCACAGCCATTGGGGAAAAAGTAAATGAATAAATTTAAATTAAAAAATAAATATATATATATATATATATATATATATATATATATATATATATATATATATATATATATATATATATATATATAATATATATATATATATATATATATATATATATATATATATATAAATAAAATACAAAATAAAAATACAATAAAAAGCTTAGTTACTCACCTATTTCTTTCTCCAGGGAAACTTCCTGCTTCTCTTCCTGCGGCCACAAAGAGCGGTCCTAGTGCCCTCCACATGGTCCTAGTGCTCACTGGATAGGGTGCAGGCAAATGCGTTAAGAGTATGTAGTGGGGCTTTTTGCACAACTCCAATCCCAGCTTTGCTGGTGGAGATGGGAGAGATACCCCTAAGTTTAAGGAGAAGGAAGCTGGCCTTACACCACATAGCTAAACTATATGGGCATGACCAAGTCCATCCAGGCAAGCAGCTGCTGGAGGAGTGCTGGGAACTGGGAGGTGGGGAAAGCAGGAGTTTTGTCCATAAAATCAGAGCAGAGGAAGAGGAGCTCGGCTTGAGTGGGGTGCGCAGGGGTACGGCTGTGGTCTGGCCTTCTGTTCCACCATGGCTGCTACCAAGTGTGGAGGTTGACTTCACGATAGCAGAGAGGAAGAGGGAGAAGGGTAGTGGAGACCCAGATGAGTTGGTGAGGGAGAGGATGCAGCAGGAATGGGCAGACCATGTGCAGATCTATACAGATGGCTCCATGGACCCAAATAGTAAAAGGGTGGGGTTTGCAGTTCACATTCCCTGCCTGCAGATCACCCAGAGCAGACGGCTGCCAAATGGGGTTTCAGTCTTTACGGCAGAAATGGTGGCGTTGATATGGGCAGTAAATTGGGTTGAGGAGGTGAGACCGCAGCAGGCAGTTATCTGCTCGGACTCGGCGGCTGCGCTGATGGCTCTGCAGGGGGGGAGGTCACAGGTCAGACCAGATCTGGTCTGTGAGCTGCTGACCGCACTCTACAGAGTAAACCAAGCTGGAAGTAGAGTGGGTTTCATGTGGGTTCCAGCTCATGTGGGGGTTGAGGGCAACGAGGCTGCTGATGGTGCTGCCAAAGAGGCCCTGAGCAGGGAGGAGGTGGATGTGGGCGTCGCCCTGGGTATTTCAGAGTACCGCTCCATAATAAAGGAGGAGTTAAATATCAGGTGGCAAAGAGAATGGGAGGGGGAAACAAGAGGAAGGTTTTATTTTAATATTCAAAATAGTGTTAGGGGAGGAAGCATCACCCTGGGAAACAGAAGGGAGCAAGTCATTATGACACGGCTGAGATTTGGACACTGTGGCCTTGCAGGGGGACTGGCCCGTATTGGGAAACATGAAAATGGACTGTGTGAATGTGGGACAGAAGAAACTGTGCAGCATGTTTTTATGGAGTGTCCTATATACACAACAGAGAGGAGAGAGCTTTTTGCTGCATTACTAGATGCAGGGTTGCCCTGCATCTCACTGAGGATTATTCTGAACCCTGAGGAACATCAAAGTGCAGTGATGAAAGCAGTCATGGACTACCTGTGGAATACTGGCCTGCACCAGAAAGTGTAACTGCATAAGCTGTGATAATACCTGAACTGAACTGTGGGAGGCAGCAATACGCCGATGGGCGTCTAGACTGCCGGAAAGCCACAAGAAGAAGAAGAAGATGGTCCTAGTGCCCTCCTCATTTCCTAACCGCCATTAAACAACAACAAAAAGAACGACGAAGCCAAGTTGGAAGTGGTCCATTAAAAGGTTGATAGCGCGACCTCCTGTACTGTAGAATGTAGTATGGACCATAGGACAGGACGAAGACCTCCTGTACTGTAGAATGTAGTATGGACCATAGGACAGGACGTTAAGAAGCCGTGGAGGCCTAAGATGCTCTACTAGTCTGCTGGAAATCCAAAGAAGACGAAGGAGTAAAAAGCAAAATGTCGTTTGACAGAGAAGGCCTAAACGTGGCCACTGGCCATTATTGTTTCTCTATTTGTATTTAGTGCATACATGTACGCATATATGTCGTGTAGTAGATGAAACATTGTTTGTATCCGGATACATTAGTCGGAGCGCACTTTATCAAGTCTTAGCTTGCTACTTAGCTTAGCTTGTTAGCTGCTAACAAAGAGACGCGGACGTTATCAACACATCGGTAAGTAGACATCAAATGTGAGTGTAAAGTGTTGTGATTGTGTCAACATGTGAGTGTAAAGTGTTGTGATTGTGTGAACATGTGAGTGTAAATTGTTGTGATTGTGTCAACATGTGAGTGTAAATTGTTGTGATTGTGTGAACATGTGAGTGTAAATTGTTGTGATTGTGTGAACATGTGAGTGTAAAGTGTTGTGATTGTGTCAACATGTGAGTGTAAAGTGTTGTGATTGTGTGAACATGTGAGTGTAAAGTGTTGTGATTGTGTGAACATGTGAGTGTAAATTGTTGTGATTGTGTGAACATGTGAGTGTAAATTGTTGTGATTGTGTGAACATGTGAGTGTAAATTGTTGTGATTGTGTGAAAGTATGAGGAGGAACTTTGTCCAACAAAAGAGGAGAAGGAGCGACAACATCAACTATGGACGCTATTTTCAAGAAACATCAAGTCAGGTTTGTTGACTTCTTACTCTCACATCTTTACTAACTTTATATTTGATTATTAACACTTTTCTTCAATAGATGCGTTGTCTTGTGGGGATGATGCAATGCTTTCATTTACATTCTTCATGAAAAGGAGACAGTTTGAGGTTGATGTTCCTCTCAGTTTGTAACAATGTGTGATTGATTGATTGGAGGAGTTATGAGAAGTTTGCATAGGAAGGCTACACTTTCATCACGGTACACATTCACTGCTACAACAAAGCCTGAGATCGTTTCAGTTGAATTTTTTTTTTTTAACTCACACAGAACACAGTACTATGTAGAAAGTAGACAAAAATACTGCTAGAAAGTAAATTAAAATAAAATTAAAGCAAAAAGGCTTTGTCTATTCCCATACGGGTAGCGACAACCTGTGTCGTCTTTTCAAAGCCACTTTGAAAGAAGTAAGGGACTTACACTCCTTTGTGGCTATTGATAGGAAGATCCACATGTTGGTGGTATAGCAGGCAAACTAATTAGAAACTTTTTTGGAGTGAAATCTGGGTTGAATTTGATTTGTACATCTACTTCTGGTGTTATAATGGTGAACATTTTTTACATTTCTGAAGTATCTAGACAGGCACATGGGTATTTTAGTGGTATGGTGTATCTTGTACACCAGACCAACTGCAAGGAGCTGTACTCTGTCGGCGACTAAGAGCATTAAGGAAATGGTTGGCGGAAATGTGAGCCCGAGATGGACTTTGTTTTGGGCTGTCGAGTTTGTTTTTCAGGGCTGTTAAGGCGTCATGGTACCAAACATGAACTCTGTAGTCAAAGTGGGGTTAAATGAGTGCTCGTGTTAGAGTCTTAAGTGTATTTCTACCCACCAGCGGGGCGATCCTACTATGTAAGAACATAATTTGTCGGCTGATTCTTTGACTACCTTAGTAGTAATTTTTTCACTGGAGAGATTAGTCTCTACGATGCAGCCAAGATAGGTCATCTCATTTTTGTTTGTTATCAGAATCAGAATAGTTTTATTGCCATTGTTTGAGAACGGGTTCACAAACTAGGAATTTTTCTTGGTGCAAACGTACGACATAAAACACATATAACACATATTTGGTATAAAAAGAGCTGTGACTGAGCTATATATACACCAATATTATAATATTGTCACCCACTTTGACTGTGAACTTATCTACTTTTCTGAGGTTAGGAATTGACCCAAAGACCTGTGTACTTGCAAGTACCAGGCGAGTCTTAATTTGCCAGTTTGTCATTGAAAGCCTTGCTAGTCTAGGTCTTAAGGATTGTAGCTTTGCTTGTTTTGTGGCCGTCAGCTTTGGTTTTATTTTTTTTACAGGTATAGAAAATGATGGAATGATCACTTAAGCCGCATACAGTAGTTCCACTTGTGGTGATCTTAGACTGGTCAGAAGTAACAACGAGATCTATGAAGGTTTAAAGGCCTACTGAAACCCACTACTACCGACCACGCAGTCTGATAGTTTATATATCAATGATGAAATCTTAACATTGCAACACATGCCAATACGGCCGGGTTAGATTACTAAAGTGCAATTTTAAATTTCGTGCGAAATATCCTGCTGAAAACATCTCGGTATGATGACCTCTGCGCGTGACCTCACGGATGGTAGAGGATATTTTGGGACAGCATTGTGGCCAGCTATTAAGTCGTCTGTTTTCATCACAAAATTCCACAGTATTCTGGACATCTGTGTTGGTGAATCTTTTGCAATTTGTTCAATGAACAATGGAGACAGCAAAGATGAAAGCTGTAGGTGGGAAGCGGTGTATTTCGGCCCGCTGCAGCAACACAAACACGTAGCCGGTGTTTCATTGTTTACATTCCCGAAAGATGACAGTCAAGCTTTACCATTGGCCTGTGGAGAACTGGGACAACAGAGACTCTTACCAGGAGGACTTTGAGTTGGATACGCAGACGCTGTACCGTGACTACGCAACCAGAATGTTGCCATAAGCATTTTGTTTAATTTGTATGTGTAACGCAGTACGCAGCTGCGGCTTCCAAACATTTGATCGCTTGCCCGTACGTGCACGGCGCTATGTGCATGTCACGTACGTAACTTTGGGGAAATATATGTGCTGTATCAACTTTGAGGAGGTGAACGGTGCTTTGGGCTGTGGGATGTGTGTTGTGCGGGTGTTTGATTTGTATTGGCGGGTTATATGGACGGGAGGGGGGAGGTGTTTGTTATGCGGGATTAATTTGTGGCATATTAAATATAAGCCTGGTTGTGTTGTGGCTAATAGAGTATATATATGTCTTGTGTTTATTTACTGTTTTAGTCATTTCCAGCTGAATATTAGGTCCCACCCGCCTCTCACAGCATCTTCCCTATCTGAATCGCTCACACTGCCCTCTAATCCTTCACTCTCACTTTCCTCATCCACGAATCTTTCATCTTCGCTCAAATTAATGGGGAAATCGTCGCTTTCTCGGTCCGAATCACTCTCGCTGCTGGTGGCCATGATTGTAAACAATGTGCAGATGTGAGGAGCTCCACAACCTGTGACGTCACGCTCATATCGTCTGCTACTTCCGGTACAGGCAAGGCTTTTTTATCAGCGACCAATAGTTGCAAACTTTATCGTCGATGTTCTCTACTAAATCCTTTCAGCAAAAATATGGCAATATCGCGAAATGATCAAGTATGACACATAGAATGGACCTGCTATCCCCGTTTAAATAAGAAAATCACATTTCAGTAGGCCTTTAAAAGGACTCACTCACCCTGGTAGTTTGCTTAATGAGCTAAGTGAGACAATGTTGTTGGCACAGCTTGGTGAAGGTTTTAAAAATGGGTGCATCCTTTCAGGACATATCTGTGTTCCAGTCCCCAAGAAGATGTAAACCTGTATCAACATGTTTACACAAAACTCACACACTCACCAAATACATTTTACACTGTAATCAAATCTAATTAAAGTTATAATTTCACTTCCTGATTGTGACTTACATGCAACAATAAGTGAAAGTAAACATTTATTTTCAATAACCAAAGTAGTCAACACTTGAATTATTAAAAGAGCATAAAAGTGACTGGCTTTCTGTCAGCGTGTCGTAGATGGTCTCCAATTCCTAAAGAGGAATTGTTGATGGAGATACTCAATAAAACACCACATAGTAAAACATGTTTTTGGTAAAAGTTCCTTTTGGCCCAGCCAACAAAATGACCACCCAAAAGTATTCTGCATGATGACAGAAACATACCATGAATGTTTTTTTAAGTGATTTTGGAATTATATTTTTTTTATTTCCATGATATTTAAGTTATGGTAATGACAATCTCAATATTTACACACTTTACATCAGTGAGTGTAAAGTTAAGAATGCCTCAATCAATGCTGCCTCGTACTTATAAAACTTTTCAAATTGACCCCCATCACATGTCCAAGTCTGTTTTTGTACTCACTGTACCACTTTTTAATTAATTTTAGGACAAAAGGTGGTATTTCCTGTGTTTTTATTGGTTGTTTTGCTACACACTTTTAACACAACACACAAAAGAACACAATCTCATTGTGTTAACAGTGTCAGTCCAAAACTATTTATATTCACTCTTTATCTCTTATCATTTACTTATTTACCCAACAGACGTCCAGCAGCCCCCCACATTAAAGAGGAAGAGGAGGATCCACAGCCCACCCACATTAAAGAGGAAGAGGAGGAAGAGTGTGTTGTAGGGCAGGAGGAGGATGATGTCAGCAAGTTTCCACTGACTGTTGTCTCTGTGAAGACTGAAGAGCATGAATACAAAGCACCTGAGTCCTCACAGCTTCATCACAGTCCAAGTAAGCACATATCATTTTATTCTCAGGGCATTCAATCCATCACAACTGGACTGTTCACTTTGTCTTAGAGGACTCATCCAAGTAGGCTTCATCACTTCATGCTCATACACTTCAAGTCTTAAATCTAATCATTGGAATTTAGAGGGGAACTGCACTTTTTTGGGGGGAATTGTTCTATCGTTCACAATCATTATAAAAGACATGACGGTGGATATATATATAAACAAAAAATCACATTCTAACTAGGGCTGGACGATATGGCCTTTTATTAATATGTGGATATGTTTAGGCCATGTCACGATACACCATATATATGTGGATATGTTTAGTCCATGTCACGATACACCATATATATGTGGATATGTTTAGGCCATGTCACGATACACCATATATTTGTGGATATGTTTAGTCCATGTCACGATACACCATATATTTGTGGATATGTTTAGGCCATGACACGATACACCATATATATGTGGATATGTTTAGGCCATGTCACGATACACCATATATATGTGGATATGTTTAGGCCATGTCACGATACACCATATATATGTGGATATGTTTAGTCCATGTCACGATACACCATATATAAGTGGATATGTTTAGGCCATGTCACAATACACCATATATATGTGGATATGTTTAGGCCATGTCACGATACACCATATATATGTGGATATGTTTAGGCCATGTCACGATACACCATATATATGTGGATATGTTTAGGCCATGTCACGATACACCATATATATGTGGATATGTTTAGGCCATGTCACGATACACCATATATATGTGGATATGTTTAGTCCATGTCACGATACACCATATATAAGTGGATATGTTTAGGCCATGTCACAATACACCATATATATGTGGATATGTTTAGGCCATGTCACGATACACCATATATATGTGGATATGTTTAGTCCATGTCACGATACACCATATATAAGTGGATATGTTTAGGCCATGTCACAATACACCATATATATGTGGATATGTTTAGGCCATGTCACGATACACCATATTGTTGGAAGCATATCCATATTTAAGTGTTACTTCTTTCTAAACTCCTATAGTCATATAAAGAATAGCTAGTATTCTTCCTTCTTTTGAGTCTCATAGTAAGGTGTTGGCCTTCTAGCAGTGGAATGCAGAGAGTAGAGATAACACAAGAAGGAGGAATACTCCCTGTTCTGCTTCCCTGGCCAGACTCAAGATAAGAGACAAGGAGAATGTGTTTGAAGTTAGAGAAGTGAGGGCGGGGGGAGATATTGAAGAGGAGAGTGCATTCCGGGATGTTTTCAGATCAACTTGGGCTACGCATTTGTATGTGTTGTTCGAGGCTGGTCTCTATTCTCAAATATTTGACAATAAATTACAAAATACCTATTCTGTGCTTGGTGGTACCTTTGAGTTCAGTTTATATGTCATCTAAGGAACTTGGGACTGACCAGCGTTTTACATCCAACTTGGAGGAACATCTGGTCAAACGCAACAATTTATATTTGGATATGTTTAGTCCATGTCACGATACACCATATATATGTGGATATGTTTAGGCCATGTCACGATACACCATATATATGTGGATATGTTTAGGCCATGTCACGATACACCATATATAAGTGGATATGTTTAGTCCATGTCACGATACACCATATATATGTGGATATGTTTAGGCCATGTCACGATACACCATATATATGTGGATATGTTTAGGCCATGTCACGATACACCATATATATGTGGATATGTTTAGTCCATGTCACGATACACCATATATAAGTGGATATGTTTAGGCCATGTCACGATACACCATATATATGTGGATATGTTTAGGCCATGTCACGATATACCATATATATTTGGATATGTTTAGTCCATGTCACGATACACCATATATATGTGGATATGTTTAGGCCATGTCACGATACACCATATATATGTGGATATGTTTAGGCCATGTCACGATACACCCTATATATTTGGATATGTTTAGGCAATGTCACGATACACCATATATATGTGGATATGTTTAGTCCATGTCACGATACACCATATATATGTGGATATGTTTAGGCCATGTCACGATACACCATATATATGTGGATATTTTGCCTTAGCCTTGAATGAACACTTGATGCATATAATCACAGCAGTATGATGATTCTATGTGTCTACATTAGGGATGTCCCGATCCAGGTTTTTGCACTTCCGATCCGATACCGATGTTGTTTTTGCACTTCCGATCCGATACTGATACTGGAAAAAAATAAAATCTATTAAATAAATAAATATTGACTGTTACCCCCCTAAAAAAATAAAATAAATAAATATTGACTGTTGTTACCCAAAGTATATTAAGTGGGATTTTTCAGAAAAACAAATATATACAGCAACACAAAAACAACCTGTCTCTGTGATCACTATAGGTGTATAAATAAAATCAGTCCCATGGGCACAAAACTGAAAATAATACAGCTCTCCAAAAAGTGCACTTCTGCTGCTATTTGACATAACTGTTTGTTATGATGCTTTGACATTTTTGAACTTTATTTCTTTATTGAAAGAAAATTCTATGAAGAGAAAAGTTGTTTGCAAATGTGGTTACAATGCTAAACAATGAAAAGTTAAAGCTAAAAAAAGAAATACACTTTATTGAGTTAACATTATTTCTTTATAGGGTAGATAGATAGATAGATGTGATGTTATGTTATGAGCTAGGGAATATAACAACTACACTACCCAGCATGCAACGGGAGTGACGAGCATGCACAGTAGCCCCGAAAAGTGTTGTTGCATGTCGTCACCCGGCAGCTAAGAATGAGGTTATGAGCACGCTGTGAAAGTAAACGTCAAGAACTCAGCCAACACGCCTCGTCTGCTATATTTATAATTAGACAGACAAGACATATACAGTGTGATTTTGTAACGTTTACAAGGAAAGAAAAACAAAAGTTAAAAAAGGGAGATGTCATATATATGTATGTGCTGCGGTTGCTGTAAGAACGTTGCGACAGCTGCCGTAAAGGAGGTGCGCTGCTAGCCTGGTTGCTATGTTTCCGGTTGGTGGTAAAAGTGTTGGTCATGTGTTTGTACCCTGCTCAAATCTCTCAGTAAAGTGATTCATTGGATTATACCTTTTGTTTTGAACTTTATTACACCTTGGAGCGCTTTCTGCTTTCCCTATCTGCGGCTAATGACTGAGCTACGTGACGTAATTTCTTGTGATGTCTCAAGGGGCATTTCTGGTGGGGACGGGATTCGTTCCCAGCGATTCGAATAAAGAACCAACTCTTTTTCTTTACTATAGTGGTCTCGATAACGGGTACCGGTTCTCAAAAAGGGATTCGAGTCCGAGGACTCGGTTCTTTTCTTATCAAACAACCGGGAAAACCGGTTTCGAGTATCATCCCTACTTTCAAGGGGTATGTCACGTTTGAAAATATCCTGTAGAGCTTGGTTTATCTCTTTCCAATAGTCCTTTATGATGGAGCAGTCCCAGAAAACATGCTAGTGGTTTGCATTTACATTCCCACCATTTCTCCTGCAGGCAGGGGAGTTGTTATCATAGTGACACTTCTGAGAAGGTGTAATAAAAAATCTGATCAAACTTTTCCAGCCAAACTGGAAACAGCTGGTACAAGTCCATTGATATTTCCATATTATTGTCCATTCTTCCTCAGATATAGTTATCCCTCCTTCCTTCTCCCATTTTCTTTTAATATATGAAGTTGAATAGGATTTCATATTCAACAGACCCTTATACAAGCATGAAACAATTCTATCAATAATTTCTGAATTGTAGGCTTTTGTAAACAGTTCAATCAAACATATACTCGTCTTTGTGACACTTTTCACCTTCATATTAACAAAATGTCGCAACTGCAAATATCGCTAGAAGTCTTGGTTTTCTAATATATATGTTCTTTTAATAATTTCAAAACTAAGCATTTTTTATCTTTCATTACACTACATAAAGATTTTATACCCCTAGATATCCAGTCCTTAAATCTTGAGTCTAATTTATTAGGTGTAAACTCTGTATCATAGGCACACCATTTAAGAACTGCAATATCACTCTCGAGTTTGTATTCCTTTATGATCATTTTCCACACTTAGGGTCCATTTCACCCATGGGTTATCAGTGTTATTTATGTGGGTTTGTAAATTGCTATCCGCCAGGGTTGCTTGTATGGGGATGGAGGGCATTTCTTCTTCAATCATTTTCCATTGAGCAATGTATGATGGGTTGCACCAGCATATCACTGCTCTCATCTGGGCTGCAAAATAATAATATCGGAGGCAAGGTAAACCCCATCCTCCCTTTTGTTTGACCAATTGTAAAGTTTTGAGACGAACTCTTGGCCTTTTACTTTGCCATATATACCTTGATAGCATTTTGTCCCATTCATTGAATTGGTTTTGGTTAATCTCTATTGGCAGGGTTTGAAATAGGTACAGCAGTCTTGGCAGTACATTCATTTTAATGGAATCAATTCTAGAACTAAGGCTAAAAAGGAATTAAGTTCCATCTTGCTATGTCATCTTTTATTTTTTTATGTATGGGTATATAATTGTATTCTGATAATTTTGTTAGATCTTTTGACAAATTAATGCCCAGGTCTTTAAAAGACTCTGTTTGCCATATCAGAGGGTAACTACTTCTGATTTCCCCTGGTGGGTTATAATTATATGAGAGTGGATGGGTTTTACCGATATTGATTTTATATCCTGATAGTTGACCATACAGTTCAAATGATTGCATTAATTTAGGGAGCGAGTATGTTTGGTGTCCGAGGTAGACCGAAATGTCATCCGCATAGCAGGCCAATTTATACTCTCTTCCTTTAATCATGATTTCCTTAATATCTTCATTTTGTCTGATAGACTGAGCTAATGGCTCCAGATATAATGCAAAGAGTAATGGTGACCATGCACCAGAGGTGGGACCAAGTCATTGTTTTGCAAGTCACAAGTAAGTCTCGAGTCTTTGCCCTCAAGTCTCGAGTCAAGTCCCGAGTCAAGACAGGCAAGTCCAGAGTCAAGTCCAAAGTCAAGTCCCAAGTCCTGCATTTTGAGTTTCGAGTCCTTTCAAATCCTTTTAACCACAGACTAATATATTTACACAGATTGTATATGATTTTAAAACGCTCTATTTATTTATTACAACAAGTGCATTTGAAATTGCAGGAATAAAAATAGTGCTGACATTGCACTTCATAATAGCACTATTAAACAGTCATTTTAAACATTTAACTCATTCCTTTACAGAATAAACACATTTGAAAAAACAAGTGCAACTGTACTTATTTGTACAAAAGAGTTAACATTGTATTTCCATGGCATATTGCATTGTAACTAGTTCCACAGCAGTTTCTATCCTGTTCTTACCTCATCTCATTGATCTCATCTCATACTGTATGTGTGTTGATGTGTGCGTACACATGGAAAACATAACAAATACATGAACATAACAATGAACAGAGTTGTACTTTTTAGATGTCAGGGCCCTATGCAATATGTACACATATTTTTAACATAGTATACATTTTAACTGACCTTTATTTGACTATGTTTGTCTTTTTGTAGGTGGCTAAAATATGCGGTGCTGCTGACCGCCGTCTAACGTTACGTTACTGTGTGTGATACATTGACTAACGTAACGTTATGTATAGGTACCTCATGCAACCCTGCTTAAAAATAATAATTTGACAAAAAGTATGAATAAGGTAGCGAACTGCAGTGGACGCAACAGATTGCCGTGTTTGCAATGACGTTATAACCATAGACATGTTATAAGTAGACGCAGCATTGGCTGCTGTGACGCGAGCAATTTTGCCGCCATCTTGAAGTGGTGATGAGGAGCCGGCGAGCAGCCTAAACTGACAGTTGACAGGTAGAAAACAAAGATGCTGTACATGCCGAACATTAACGTACATGCCGAACATTAACGTACTAGTGGTTGTATTTTGTGAAAATAATATTAGCACAGAGTTGAGAAGGAGCAAAGATCTTCAATATTTGTATGTGAAAATCACAAATAAATCTTCTGGGGGAGGATGACGCCCCTACAGGGGTTTGGTTTACAAACTTTCAGCCCCACCTAAAACAAAATTCACCAGCCGCCTTTGATTATGATGCATTCTCATTTTAGGCAAAATATAAGACAATACTTTCTTAACAGTATAATTGTAACCAGGAATAAGTCTTCAAGTAACAATATTCAAATACTAACATTGTTGGGTAAGACAGAATTTGGTTTTATTCTGAATCCAGTGAAACAGATTGGTGGTTTTAGCTGATATAAAAACTTTCAGGTGTTTATATATGTTTATTTTTAAGTATTTGGCAGACGCTTTTATCCAAAGAGACATACATAAAAAATACATATAAAACAATCAGTGTAAACATGATCATTTAAGGGAAGAATGTAATACAAAATATCAATACAAAGTGTCAAGACAAAATAAACTGACTGCTGCTGCAGCAACAGAGATACAGTCTATAAGATATATAGATATCTAATGTATTCATACATTGTTTATGTAACATGTATATATAACCTCATCATATTGTTTCTTGAATTTAAAAATAGCTGACCGTTTTTTCCCCCTTCTCTGGGATTATATTCCCAGTTTTGATCTCGGACGTCTGGTCACTTATAGCATATAAGAATATTCTATCACTGTTAAGCAAACTATGAATAATAAAACACGCCAAAACATGTGTCCTTTATCATAGCTACACATATGACAAAAAAGCGTGTAAAATCAGTGGTATTCAGTGAGGTAAAAATAATTAAATGTGCTGACAGTTCATTGTTCCTGCCAAATGAATTTCACTGAGTGGAGCGGATCACCACTCCAAGATGGCGGCCCCACATCTCGTCAGCGCCAGTAGGCATTAGCGCTCGATGCTGCGTACCCTTATAAGATGTCGATGCTTATAGCGTTAGCAGTGAGTTTACAGCCTCACTGATTTAACTGCACAGCAAATAAAAGTTACGTTACTTAGAAAATAAACGTTAGTGCAACTTCAAATGTCGAACGAAGTTGGAAGATTAGTTTTTTGTTGACCAAGTCGTAGTTTTAATACCAGAACGAAACTATCTTTGGCGTAATTTTTCCTCACTGGCGCGTTGTTTGAGAGCAATTCTTCATTGGTTGTCCTGCAATTTGATTGGATGAATGCTGTGGGATGAAAACAACGTGGATGTAATTTGATTGGCTGTTGGACTGACAGGCAGCACACACGCTGACAGGCAGCACACACGCTGATAGACACAGACGTACAAAATGGAAGATACGGAGCGCTCCTGAATAACTTTTTAATCTTTGGGTTTTGGGGAAAGTAGCAAGTCTTGTCAAGTCAAAAGGCTCAAGTCCAAGTAAAGTCACAAGTCATTGATGTTAAAGTCTAAGTCCAGTTGCAAGTCTCTTTACATTTTGTCAGGTCGAGTCTAAAGTCATCAAATTCATGACTCGAGTCCAAGTCATGTGACTCGAGTCCACACTTCTGCCATGCACATCCCTGTCTAGAGCCCCTTTCTAGGATAAAACTGTTTGATAAGTATCCATTGACTTTAATCCTAGCAGTAGGATTGTTATATAGTGCCTGTATAGTTTTAATGATTGTATCCTGAAAGCCAAATTTATTTAGAACTCTGTAAAGAAAATTCCAATTGACCGAATCAAAGGCCTTTTCACACTTATAACAATTGCTTCGATGTTTTTTCTTTTTATGTGATCCATAATATGTAGTGTCTTTCTTATACAGGTATTGTCTTGTGTTTGGCGTTGATGTATAAAACCTGTTTGATCATTATGTATCAATATAGGTAAGAAATCTTCTAATTGTTTGGCCATAATGGAAGTAAATAGTTTATAATCTACATTGAGAACCGATATTGGCCTGTAAGATCCACATTCAATTCTATCCTTGCCTTCTTTTGGTATAGCTGAGATAATTGCCTCCCTCCAACTAAGTGGTGTTTGTGCCTTTTTTAAGACCCAATTCAATGTGGGGAGTAAAACAGGTATTAATTATTTTTTAAATTCCTTATACCACTCAGCCGTGTAACCGTCTGATCCTGGCGATTTACTTCATTTAAGCCTACTAATTACAACTTTTAATTCATTTTCAGTTATATCTGCAGATATTGTTTGGTTTTGTTTTTCATCTAAAATAGGTAAATCCAGGGAGTTCAGGAAGCTGTCAATTTGGGTTATGCTCCTACTAGAGACCTCGGAGTATAAAGTTTTATAAAAATGTTCAAAGGCTTCCTGAATTTCGTTTGGTTTAGTTTTTATCTCTTTTGTTCTTGGATCCCCGATTTTATGAATTGTGTTTTCCGCTATCTTTTTTTTTAGTTTCCATGCCAATATTTTCATAGACTTAGAGCCACTTTCATAGTGTCTCTGTTTCAAAAACATTAGATTTTTAAAAATTTGTTGTGTGGCAAAACTGTTAATTTCATTCCTAGTATTTCTTATTTCCCTTAATGTATCTTGTTCCAAATGTAGTTTGTTTTCTTTCTAATTCTCTTAGTTTTTTTTTTAAGCCATTTGATTTTGTATTCTCATTTTTTTTCTTAAATGAAGATATTGCTATAATTTTCCCTCTTATAACAGCCTTCAGGGTGTCCCATAACATGGGAGGCGACAACCTCTCCTGTGTCATTGAACTCCAAGAAGAGACTAATTTCAGATGTAATTTGTGTTTTAAATGATAGGTCATTCAGCAGACTTGAGTTTAGTTTCCATGTATTATTTTTTGCCCTCAGATTAAAGTCAATAGATAGGTATATAGGTGCATGGTCACTTAGATCTATCGTCCCAATTTCACAGGTACACATTCTATCTTTATCCTTTACAAATGTTAGAAATAATCTATTCTTGTATAAAGACAATGCGGAGCAGAGAAATAAGTATAATCCCTTCTGTCTGGGAAAAAGTCTCGCCATATGTCAATTAAGCCTACTTCCTCAAAAAGTGTGTTTTTTTTCTTATTAAGGGGTTTAACGTTATGTATTTTTATAGTAAATGAGTCCAATTTTGGCTGTAAATATATATTTAAATCCCCACCACAAATCAAAAGACCTTCGGTTTCCGTTACCATAATATTGGTGATTTTTTGGAAGTAATTAATATCACTCCCAGGGGGTGCATAGACATTCAATAAGGTGATTGGGTTCTGTTGCGTTTGACCAGATGTTCCTCCAAGTGGGATGTAAAACGCTGGTCAGTCCCAAGTTCCCTAGATGACATATAACTGAACTCAGAGGTACCACCCAGCACAGAATAGGTATTTTGAAATTTATTGTCAAATATTTGAGAATAGAGACCAGCCTCGAACAACACATCCAAATGCGTAGCCCAAGTTGATCTGGCATTCCAAAGGAAAAAGCAACTCTTTTCACACAAAGAAAGCCCCCATCTCCCCCCCCCCCCCCCCCCTCCTCTCAACACTGATAAGAAGAGAGACTTGGGGGTTGTGTTCACATTCCTGATGGTTTACGACCCTGTCTAAACAGGCAATCTGAAGACAAAGAGAAACTAGTATACAGAGTATACATGGAAAAATATGAGCTGATTCAAACATGATTATGAATAAAGAAATAGCTCTTAAACATATGCATTATCCACAGTTCCCATCTATCTTTCCCTTTACTACAATAAATCTACCCTCCTTATCACCAAATTCCAGTACTTTTTCAAAATTTCGCTTTTTTGAGATGAGGATTGCAACTCCTCTCCTCTGTCCTAATTTATATGACGAAAAAAACAAATGAGTGAAGCCCATTCTCTTTAGTTTTACATGCTCCTTGTCAGTCAAATGGGTCTCCTGTAAATATACTATGTGGGCTTGTTCTGTCCTCACCTTCGATAATATTTTATTGCATTTAATTGGGTTCAATATCCCATTAACATTAAACGATACACATTTTACTTTGTCACTAACCATATGTATTTACTTGTAAGTGTACCAATAAAATATTCAAAATAAAACCTAGTAAGTCTACTCCCATAACGAAAACAACTGAAATAACATAAATAAAACAAAGCAAAATAACTAAAGAAAATTAAAAAAGAAAAGTGTAGTTCCAAGGCAGTTGTCTCTAATAGATGACCCTGAGTTAGGCTAGATAAAACGTCTAGCTGTGGGGGAAATCCTCTCCCAACTATGGGCTGAGGGCCCCCATCATGGCACTTGGTAGAAAGAGAAAAAAAATCTCTGTTCATTACATAGATACATCCCTCATTTGTATATATTCTCATCTAGCTGGGGTTATTATATAAACACAAATGTCTTGGAGTGAATTTAAAGTCACCTGTTTTGGTTCTGTTCATCTTACCAACACTTTAAGAAGTCAGTCAGAATTAACAGGTCCTCCGGAAAAGGCGATGATTATCTTCTGAAGGCTTGTAGTCTCTCCTTGATGCTTTTCTCTGGCTCCTCACCTGTCCCCTCCCGGCTCCTTCCTCCCATGGTCTCTCAGGTGGAGCGGGACAGCTGATCCAGCAGGCTCTCCCTCGGCGTAATCACGCTGATTGGCAGTTCTCTGTCCTTCATGTCTTTTGTCGCCACCTTTGCTGTCCGGTACAGCTGCGTGCCGTCCTCATAGAACACTCGTAGTTTGGCCGGGTACGGAGTCTGGAAGTGAATATTTCTTTGCTTTAACACTCGCTTCGCTTCAGCATATTCTTTCCTCTTTTGCAGGACTGCTGGGGGGTAATCCTGGTCAAAGTATATTAGGCTCCCATTCAGAAAAATCTTCTTTCCCCATGCTTTGCGCAAGACCTCTTCTTTCATCCTGTAGTGGAGGAATTTGACTATTATTGACCGCGGCTTGTCTTCTCTGTCTCTGGCGGGTCTCAGCGCCAGCGCGCGGTGCGCCCTTTCGATGTCGAGTTGCGTAGTTGCGGGGATCTCCAACATGTCCCGCAGTAGTTTTTCCACAAAGTCTGGCATGTACGGTCCCTCGGCTCCTTCGGGAACATTGTATATCCTCAAGTTCTGGCGTTAGGATCTCCCTTCATAGTCGAGTAGTTTGTTTTCTTGCTGATGAATGACTTTTGTCATGTTGTTCAACACATACTCCACGTTTTGAATCCGGTCCTCCACCTTCTCAATTCGCTCCTCTGTGTCTGTTATTTGTTGTTTAATGTTGGTGAGCTCAGATTTAATATCGTTCAGCTGTTCTTTTATGTCTTTTCGGAAGTCCCGAATCTCCTCCAGAACTTGGACTAAACCTTTGGCGTCCGCCTCCTTTGAGCGAGGGTTAGCATTAGCACCGCCATCTTGTAGCTTTACAGGTGAGCTGTTCGGACACAGAGCTTTCCTCATTTACAGGCTCTGCAACAATATTTCCTCGATTTCTTCTGGTTTTCCCCATTCTTGCCCCTTTTGTTTTTTCAAAGATTATCTAAAAATGTGGCTTTTTACGGTCTAACGGGGCGAAATAACTTTTCTCACGGGGGAGATGTTACTCTAAGCTGCCATTCAGCTTGGTGACGTCACCGGAACTCCTCAGCCTCAGTTCTATGTTTTTTATGGGTACAGAAAATCCTGGAATGATCACTTAAGCCGCATACAGTAGTTCCACTTGTGGAGATCTTAGACGGGTCAGAAGTAACAACGAGGTCTATGAAGGTTTAAAAGGACTCACTCACCTTGGTAGTTTGCTTAATAAGCTAAGTGAGACAATGTTGGTGGCACAGCTTAGTGAAGGTTTTAAAAATGGGTGCATCCTTTCAGGACATATCTGTGTTCCAGTCCCCAAGAAGATGTAAACCTGTATCAACATGTTTACACAACCTCACACACTCACCAATTATATTTTACACTGTAATCAAATCTAATTAAAGTTATAATTTCACTTCCTGATTCTGACTTACATGCAACAATAAGTGAAAGTAAACATTTATTTTCAATAACCAAAGTAGTCAATCCAATCCAATCCACTTTATTTATATAAAACATTTAAACAACAAAAATGTTTCCAAAGTGCTGCACAACAATATTAAAAACAATATTAAAAACAATAATCAAATATTATCCTTAGCTCCCCCAATGACTGAATAAAAGCAAAAAATAAATAAATATAGAACCAATATCAAAACAATATAAAAATAAATATGATTAAAAACGATTTTAAAGGGAAAAACCAATTAAAACAGTAAATCAAAATTGATAAAAAAAACACAAGAGGACAACCGAGGACCACACAACTCACGTAGTGTTAAAAGCCAAAGAGGTCTTAAAGTAGGTCTTAAGATGAGACTTAAAACACTCCACTGTGGGAGCAGTTTGAACATGGAGGGGCAGAGTGTTCCAGAGCTTAGGGCCGACCACAGAGAAGGCCCTGTCTCCCCTGGATTTAAGTCTGGTCTTGGGCACCACGACCTGGAGCTGGCTCTCGGATCTCAGAGCGCGCGTAGGAGTGTAAATTTGGATGAGGTCCGAGATATACTGAGGTGCCAGTCCATGTAAAGCTTTAAAAACAAACAGCAAGGTTTTAAAATCAATTCTAAAATGAACAGGGAGCCAGTGCAAACTCTGAAGAATTGGAGTTATATGCTGGCGTTTCCTGGCCCCTGTTAAAAGTCGTGCTGCCGCGTTCTGGACTAACTGCAACCGGGAGAGAGCTTTTTGGCTAATGCCAGCATGAAGTGCATTGCAGTAGTCCGGGCCACTTGAAATAAAAGCATCTTCTTCTCCCCTAACAGGGGACGGCGTGGCGAAGTTGGGAGAGTGGCCGTGCCAGCAATCTGAGGGTTGCTGGTTCAATCCCCACCTTCTACCATCCTAGTCACGTCCGTTGTGTCCTTGGGCAAGACACTTCACCCCTGCTCCTGATGGGTCCTGGTTAGCGCCTTGCATGGCAGCTCCCGCCATCAGTGTGTGAATGTGTGTGTGAATGGGTGAATGTGGAAATACTGTCAAAGCGCTTTGGGCTCCTTAAAAAAAGGGGTAGAAAAGCGCTATACAAGTACAACCATTTACCATTTTTACCATTTGTTCAAAAAGGTTAAAAGATAAAAACGGTTTTACCTTTACTAAAAGACGAAGATGATAAAAACACGATTTTAAAACGCCATTGACTTGTTTGTCAAGTTTAAAATCGCTGTCTATAGTGACGCCAAGACTGGTGACTTTGGGACGCACATCATTTTGCAATGGTCCCAAGTCAGTGAGGGCCGGACCAAAAACTGAAATTTCCGTTTTTCCCTCATTCATTATTAAAAAATTCTGGGCTAACCAAGCCTTGACGTGGCATAGACAGTTGAGAAGGGTTGTCAGGGGGCCGTGGCCTTTTGAAATTGGCATATAAATTTGTCAGTCATCTGCATAAAAGTGATAGAACACTCCATGCCTCTTAAAAATCTCTCCAAGAGGGAGACTGTATAGTGAAAACAGGATGGGGCCTAAAATAGATCCCTGGGGGACACCACAGTAAAGCGGAGCAGAAGAAGAGGTGGCGTCCCCCAGCCTGACTGAGAAAGACCTCTCTGACAGGTAGGATCTGAACCACTCTAATGCAGTCCTCCTGACACCCACACAGTCTCTCAGGCGGTCTAAAAGAATTGTGTGGTCGACTGTGTCAAAGGCAGCTGTAAGATCTAAAAGCACTAAAATGGCAGAGCTGCCAGAATCAGACATTAAAAGCAAGTCATTACAAACCTTTAAAAGTGCAGATTCAGTACTGTGCAAAGCTTTGTATCCAGACTGAAATGGATCTAAAGTGCTATTTTCATCTAAAAAATGCTGCAGTTGCGCCAAAACATATTTCTCCAAAATTTTTGACACAAAAGGTCATTTGGAAATGGGCCGATAATCTGACAAACTTGTAGGATCAAGACCTGTTTTTTTAATCAAAGGCTCGACAACAGCTCTTTTACAAAAAGAGGGGACACAGCCAGAAATCAAGCTGCTGTTGATGATGTCCCTAACAGACAAGTCAATAGTGTCCCAGATTTCTTTAAAAAAGCGAGGGGGGGCTGGGTCTGTGGGACAGGACGAGTGTATTAGTTTGTCAACTATTCCTGTAAGCTCAAGCATAAACACAGGCTCAAACTGACAAAACACAGCCGAGCAATGAGTGGCCAATTTAAAACTCAATGGAGAACGAGAAAGATTTGCCCGAATAGAAGCAACCTTGTCGTTAAAAAAGGAGATACATTTTTCACAATTTCACTTGTCATCTCCAGTAAAGTGGTTGGATTCGGATTAAGAACATAACTAATAGTTTTAAAAAGAACACGTGGCTTGCTAATACTATTTGAAATTAGGTCTGACAGATATTTTGTTTTCTCAGCTTTAACCACACTTTGATAATTCTGACAGTTTTCTTTTAAAATTTGATAAGAGACTTCCAAGTGATCCCCTTTCCACTTGTGCTCCGCCCTTCGCCACTCACGCCAAGCTGTGCGTGTGGTTTCATTGAGCCAAGGCTCCTGTATTGGCTTTGGACGTATAGCTCTGAGGGGCGCTACACTATCCAGAATCTCAGAACATGTGGAAAGAAAAGAGCACATCAATTGTTCAGAGTGTGGTATACTCTGCATGGACACAGTGAATAAAGGGGAGAAGGTGGCTGCCGTGTCAGACCTAATAACACGCCCATGACGCACGGCAAGTGGTTTTACATCAGGATCAAAACCTAAATTAAACATAACAGGACTGTGATCAGAAAACACAGCATCACCAACAACGACATTGTCAACATTAAAACCATAAGACAGTACGAGGTCTAGTGTATGCCCACGTTCATGTGTCGAACCAGACACAGACTGTACAAAGTTAAATGAGTCAATGAAATTCAGGAAGCTCCTGGATAGAGGTTCGTCTGGGCAGCAGGTGTGAATATTAAAATCACCAACAATAAGGACACGATCATATTTGGGCAGGATTTTCCGCCAGAAATTCAAAAAAGTCATTTATAAAGTCTTTTTGGTACATGGGTGGTCGATAGACGACGGCACACAGGACGACATCAGAAAGACCCAGTTCAAACATGCATAGTTCGAAGCTTGAAAAGGAGGATTGCAGGCGGATCTGACGGCATTTAAAGTCATTTTTAAAAACGACTGCTAATCCTCTTCCCTTTCGGCCGGACGACCGCGGAGAATTAAAATACGAGCACTCCGGTGATTCAACACTTGAATTAGTAAAAGAACATAAAGGTGACTGGCTTTCTGTCAGCGTGTTGTAGATGGTCTCCTATTCCTAAAGAGGAATTGTTGATGGAGATACTCCATAGAACACCACATAGTAAAACATGTTTTTGGTAAAAGTTCCTTTTGGCCCAGCCAACAAAATGACCACCCAAAAGTATTCTGCATGATAACAAAAACATACCATGAATGTTTTTTTAAGTGATTTTGGAATTAGATTTTTTTTAATTTCCATGATATTTAAGTTATGGCAATGACAATCTCAATATTTACACACTTTACATCAGTGAAGTTAAGAATGCCTCAATCAATGCTGTCTCGTACTTATAAAACTTTTCAAATTGACCCCCATCAAATTTCCAAGTCTGTTTTTGTACTCACTGTACCACTTTTTAATTAATTTTAGGACAAAAGGTGGTATTTCCTGTGTTTTTATTGGTTGTTTTGCTACACACTTTTAACACAACACACATAAGAACACAAATACTCTCGTTGTGTTAACAGTGTCAGTCCAAAACTATTTATATTCTCTCTTTATCTCTTATCATTTATCTTATTTACTTATTTACCCAACAGACGTCCAGCAGCCCCCCCACATTAAAGAGGAAGAGGAGGATCCACAGCCCCCCCACATGAAAGAGGAAGAGGAGGGAGGGTGTCCTGTAGGGCAGGAGGAGGATGATGTCAGCAAGTTTCCACTGACTGTTGTCTCTGTGAAGACTGAAGAGCATGAAGACAAAGCACCTGAGTCCTCACAGCTTCATCACAGTCCAAGTAAGCACATATCATTTTATTCTCAGGGCATTCAATCCATCACAACTGGACTGTTCACTTTGTCTTAGAAGACTCATCCAAGTAGGCTTCATCACTTCATGCTCATACACTTCAAGTCTTAAATCTAATCATTGGAATTTAGAGGGGAACTGCACTTTTTTGGGGGGAATTGTTCTATCGTTCACAATCATTATAAAAGACACAACGGTGGATATATAAAAAATAGATAAAAAAATCACATTCTAGCTAGGACTGGGCGATATGGCCTTTTATTAATATCTCTATATTTTTAGGCCATATTGCGATACACCATACATATGTGGATATGTTTAGGCCATGTCACGATACACCATATATATGTGGATATGTTTAGGCCATGTCATGATACACCATATATATGTGGATATGTTTAGGCCATGTCACGATACACCATATATATGTGGATATGTTTAGGCCATGTCATGATACACCATATATATGTGGATATGTTTAGGCCATGTCACGATACACCATATATATGTGGATATGTTTAGGCCATGTCACGATACACCATATATATGTGGATATGTTTAGTTCATGTCACGATACACCATGTATATGTGGATATGTTTAGTCCATGTCACGATACACCATATATATGTGGATATGTTTAGTCCATGTCACGATACACCATATATATGTGGATATGTTTAGTCCATGTCACGATACACCATATATATGTGGATATGTTTAGGCCATGTCACGATACACCATATATATGTGGATATGTTTAGGGCCTAAACATATCCACATATATATGGTGTATCGTGACATGGCCTAAACTTTAGGCCATGTCACGATACACCATATATATGTGGATATGTTTAGGCCATGTCACGATACACCATATATAAGTGGATATGTTTAGGCCATGTCACGATACACCATATATATGTGGATATGTTTAGGCCATGTCACGATACACCATATATATGTGGATATGTTTAGGCCATGTCACGATACACCATATATATGTGGATATGTTTAGTCCATGTCACGATACACCATATATATGTGGATATGTTTAGGCCATGTCACGATACACCATATATATGTGGATATGTTTAGGCCATGTCACGATACACCATATATATGTGGATATGTTTAGGCCATGTCACGATACACCATATATAAGTGGATATGTTTAGGCCATGTCACGATACACCATATATATGTGGATATGTTTAGGCCATGTCACAATACACCATATATATGATAAATAATAAATAAATAAATATGTGGATATATTTAGTCCATGTCACGATACACCATATATATGATAAATAATAAATAAATAAATATGTGGATATATTTAGTCCATGTCACGATACACCATATATATGTGGATATGTTTAGGCCATGTCACGATACACCATATATATCTGGATATTTTGCCTTAGCCTTGAATGAACACTTGATGCATATAATCACAGCAGTATGATGATTCTATGTGTCTACATTAGGGATGTCCCGATCCGATATTTGGATCGGATCGGCCACCGATATTTGCCAAAAAATGCGTATCCGCAAGGCATGGGAAAATGCCGATCCAGATCCAGTTTTTTTTTTTAATTCCGGTCCGTGTTTTCCAACGCACCAATTTAAATAATACATTCCACT
Source organism: Entelurus aequoreus (assembly GCF_033978785.1). NCBI lineage: Eukaryota > Metazoa > Chordata > Actinopteri > Syngnathiformes > Syngnathidae > Entelurus > Entelurus aequoreus. Next base: position 40,996,089 of record NC_084752.1, on the reverse strand, counting down.
TTTCTGCTGCTCCCTAATTTCCGTTCCGCATTTGCCAGCACACCTTCAACACATCCACAGGTCTGTGTCCTAACCGTCCTAATCGGAAAGGGAGGCCGGTTCATGGTTCCGAAAGGCGAGCGGAAGTTACCGGTAAAAATGTCAGCTGTGTGGGATTATTTTACCCTACAAAACGAAAAAGATGAAGAGGTGGAGTGCAAAACATGCCACAATAAAGTCAAGCGTGGTGGTAAAGTTGTAAGACATTTTAATACAACAAATCTGATCAAGCATTTAGCGAAATCCCACCGTAAAGAATATGAAGAATTTCTAAAGAAAACTGACGAAAAGAAAAAGAAAGGTCCTACCCAACTAACTCTGACAGAAACGTTGGCGAAGCGTGACATACTCCCACTGAACAGTGCTAAAGCCCAGGGGATAACTAGTCATTGCCGAGGAAATAATTCTGGATGATGAGCCGTTATCTCTCGTGAGTAAAGTGGGCTTTCGACGCCTCCGCCACAGCAGCCGATGTTATCCCATCTGTCCGTGTCCTGACACGCTTTCTAGACAGTGAGAGCGAAGAACACAGAGGGATTCAAACCATGAAGGCCACCTTACTCGTTTTGACCATGTGGAAACTGAACCCCTCTATGCCGTGGCAACAATGCTAGATCCACGCTACAAAGACAAGTAAGTGCTTTATAATTATTTGAGCATGTTATAAGCTTCAGTACTATATTGAAAATATTTTACTCTACAGCTGGCATTTATTTCTTTGTCAGTATTTCAGTAGCCTAATGTTTCATAGATATAAGGTGATGGGAATGTATTATTATTGTTATTATTATTATAATATTTTTTATTATTATTGTTATTATTCTTATTTTCCTTCAGTTATATGATGGGTGAGGAAATGAATGTCACTGTTGATCATTTGTGATCTATTTTGTGTGTTACTTGTTGTCATTGAACATGAATATGTGGAGACTGGCTGAAACAATATAAAATAATTGATATATCTTTATTACATTTGATCCAAATGTTAAGGTTCTTCACTAATGCTACCAACCTGGATCAGGCAAAGGAGGCACTAAAGGTAGAGGTGATGAAAATGGAACAAGAACTGAAGACCACGCCCTCTGGAGAAGGTGTGGCTGAGGCTGAGACAGCAAGGCCAACACCAGGAATGGAGGCTGGAAGCTCAACCAGCAGCCTCGGCAGCTACTTTGACGAGATACTGGAGGAGAGCTGCACAGCAGCTCCATCTGAGCAGCAGATCACCCCAGGGGCACTGTTTCAGCTGGAGAGCTACCTCAGTGAGCCTCCAGCTGGGCGTTAGAGCAATCCTTTTCATTACTGGAGAGACAATCAGTCTCGACTACCCGCCCTGGCAGCAACAGCAGCCAAGTTCCTCAGTGCTCCTTGCACCAGTGTTGAGAGTGAGAGGCTTTTTAGCACAGCCTCACTCATCATTGATGAACACAGGAGCAGGCTGACACCTGAGCATCTTGAAGTGCTCGTCTTTGTTAGAAAGAATCTCCCCATTGTGCTCAGACTGCAGTCTGGGGGGGGGGCAAACAATTGAAGGGATTGTGTAGATCTTTTTTCTTTTAAGTTTACACTTGTTCAAGAGCAAGTATTGATGCTGAGTTATAGACATTTTATCCCACTCAGGTTGTGTGTTTTGCTTTTTTTAATAATGTTTACAGCATTATTTGCACTTTATACTGTTCAATGATGCCATTTCTGTTTGTCATGTATAATTGTGTCTATTTTGTGTTTATCCTTGAATAAACATGTCAGTTTCTTGTTACCAACCATTATTCAAACTCACCTAATTCAGCTGGCTAGTTTTTATCAAGAGTACTAAAACCCTTTTCAACATGAATCACAACTAAGTAGGCTAAATAACTTTAAACTTTAATACATGCTCGGATAGGCCAGTATCGGTATCAGATCGGAAGTGCAAAAACATCTGTATCGGATCAGAAGTGCAAAAACCTGGCTCGGGACATCCCTAGTCTACATTAAAACATTGTTCTTCATACTGCATTAATATATGCTACTTTTAAACTTTCATACAGAGAGGGAAGTCACAACTAAGTCAATTTAGCAAAAGTGTATTTATTAAACAGTTATTAAGCAGTGACACAAACATTCATGTCATTTCAAAACAGAAAGTGCAAGATTGTCAGAGACATTTTAAAACAAGCTATTAGTGCACTTTTGTGCATGATGTCACTAAGATGACATATCAAAACAACACTAAATTAAAGTGCGCTTTTTGTACAGAACGCCACTACAATAGTTTAAAACAAATAAAGTGCACTTTTGTGCATGATGTCACACAAGATATTTCAATAAGTGTCAAATAAAAATGAGCTGCATAATAGGAAATCAAATAGTGTATGTCCTTCACTATGTGGTAGGTTCCTGCGGACGTTATCTCCTTCTGTTGTTGACTATTTGTTTCATACGTTGTTGATCTGGAAATGGTTGCTTGGGCATTTTGTGGGTGTGGCACCGAACGGAGATGTTGACATGCAGAGTTTCAAGCACTCCTCATTCTCTAGCGGGTGACTTTTCAAATGATGCTACACATTAGTAGTGCTACTACTTTTTGTAGCAACGCTTTTGCAGCATACTTGTTCACCATCTACCCGCTTGAAGCCAAACCACTGCCAGATGATGGACTCACTGCTGTTTGTCTTGGGAATTAATTATTCCTTCATTTGTTACCAGATTGGCACCTTCTTTCTCTCGTATTACCACTAGCACCACAGCTAACGTTACCATGCCGCTACCTGTCTGCTCCATGGGAGGAGTTTGGGGAAGCCATGGAAAACGACTTCCGGACGGCTTCGAAGCGATTCTGGTCCACCATCCGCCGTTCAGGGGGGTGTGTGAAGCAGTGCACTGTCAACACCGTGTATGGTGAGGATGGTGTGCTGCTGACCTCTATTGCGGCTGTTGTGGATCGGTGGAGGGAATACTTCGAAGACCTCCTCAATCCCACCAACACATCTTCCTATGAGGAAGCAGTGCCTGGGGAATCTGTGGTGGGCTCTCCTATTTCTGTGGCTTAGGTTGCCGAGGTAGTTAAAAAGCTCCTCTGTGGCAAGGCCCCGGGGGTGGATGAGATCCGCCCAGAGTTCCTTAAGGCTCTGGATGCTGTGGGGCTGTCTTGGTTGACAAGACTCTGCAACATCGCATGGACATCGGGGCGGTACCTCTGGATTGGCTGGCCGGGGTAGTGGTTCCTCTCTTTAAGAAGGGGAACCGGAGGGTGTGTTCCAACTATCGTGGGATCACACTCCTCAGCCTTCCCGGTAAGGTCTATTCAGGTGTACTGGAGAGGAGGCTACTCCGGATAGTTGAACCTCGGATTCCGGAGGAACAGTGTGGTTTTCGTCCTGGTCGTGGAATGGTAGACCAGCTCTATACTCTTGGCAGGGTCCTTGAGGGTGCATGGGAGTTTACCCAACCAGTCTACATGTGCTTTGTGGACTTGGAGAAGGCATTCCACCGTGTCCCCCGGGAAGTCCTGTGGGGAGTGCTCAGAGAGTATGGGGTATCGGACTGTCTGATTGTGGCGGTCCGCTCCCTGTATGATCAGTGTCAGAGCTTGGTCCGCATTGCCGGCAGTAAGTCGGACACATTTCCAGTGAGGATTGGACTCCGCCAAGGCTGCCCTTTGTCACCGATTCTGTTCATAACTTTTATGGGCAGAATTTCTAGGCGCAGTCAGGGCGTTGAGGGGATCCGGTTTGGCGGCTGCAGGATTAGGTCTCTGCTTTTTGCAGATGATGTGGTCCTGATGGCTTCAACTGGCCAGGATCTTCAGCTCTCACTGGATCAGTTAGCAGCCGAGTGTGAAGCGACTGGGATGAGAATCAGCACCTCCAAGTCCAAGTCCATGGTTCTCGCCCGGGAAAGGGTGGAGTTACATCTCCAGGTTGGGGAGGAGATCTTGCCCCAAGTAGAGGAGTTCAAGTACCTGGGAGTCTTGTTCACGAGTGGGGGAAGAGTGGATCGTGAGATCGACAGGTGGATCGGTGCGGCGTCTTCTGTAATGCGGACGCTGTATCGATCCGTTGTGGTGAAGAAGGAGCTGAGCCGGAAGGCAAAGCTCTCAATTTACCGGTCGATCTACGTTCCCATCCTCACCTATGGTCATGAACTTTGGTTTATGACCGAAAGGACAAGATCACGGGTACAAGCGGCCGAAATGAGTTTCCTCCGCCGGATGGATGGATATTTTTGCTTAAAAAAATATATATATATTTTGTCCGGTCCAGCTTCTCAGGCAAACCATATAGTTGATGGAGATGCCGATATCGTCTGTACAAATTTACTTTACAAAAGAGAAGTGTGGGATACTTCTCTTGTTGCCTTATTTGTATTTTGACTTGATTAAATTGATTTATATTATCATTTGGTGCAGCCTGGCCGGAGCAATATTTTTGCTTAATTAAGGTTTAATTATACATGTTGTGCCCTCTATTATTGCGTTTGTCCTAATTGTCTTTTATTTCCTAAACACCTGTTTTCATTATTGAAGGCTGACCTGCAGAGCTAAAATGCAAGCCAATTTGTGTGTGCTAATAAAATCAGGTGCGCTCACAGCCCTATGTGCTGTGTGGTGTGATCACATAAAAAAGTAATTGTCTCTCATGCGTTTTTGATGATTATTATACGGTGCTGTTTAAATGGTGGTTTCTCCACACAAATCCGCTAAGCTGTTTTCAACCTGCCAACAATACATGAACAATATAAAAAAGACAAACCACTTAATAATGACGACAACAGTTTTACATTTTAAGAATGCTATACAGTTCATTGCATTCTTTGCATGCATAATAGTAATCAATGTTCATTTTGCCATCATACCATGTTTGAGATGAAAACACACACATATATATATATATATATATATATATATATATATATATATATATATATATATATATATATATATATATATATATATATATATATATATATACATACAATTTTTTCAAAATTAATATGAGAAAGTTAAAATAAAACTATATTCTTAGCATCAAAAATAAAACAACAGTTTTCATTATATCAAAAATAAAAAGTGGATTAGGTAGTGCCTTTAATACTGCATTTGAAATGTGAAACCAGTGGTGAGTCACCACCAAGCAAAAACCACACATGCTCAGAAAATGGGCCACGCTTCATCCACTTCGTCAGGGCAGGTGAAAGCGCAGCAGCAGGAGGGAGGAACAAAGGAGTTCTGGCCACAGCAAACGACTGGGAGATGCGGGCCGACCTGAAGAAGCAGCTCAAATTCCCAGAGGAGATAGCCCACACTACCCTGAGACCTGATATTGTTCTGTGGTCTAGAGGAACCAAACAGGTGGTGCTTATCGAGCTGACAGTACCTTGGGAAGAGAGGATGGAGGAGGCGTACGAACGCAAGCTCAAGAAGTACCAAACCCTCATCCTCGAGAGCCAGCACAATGGATGGAAGGCCTGGAACCTACCGGTGGAGGTGGGCTGTAGAGGCTTTGCGGGGCGGTCGCTCTGGAGAGCACTCGGACTGCTAGGGATCGAGGGGCTGGCTAGGAAGCGGCTGGTAGCCAACACCACTAAAAGGGCAGAGGAAGCATCGCGCTGGATTTGGTTACAAAGAAAGGTGCGATGGCAGAGCTGACCTACTGAAGGACTAGGGACATAGAGTTGGGTGGCATTCAGCGGGGGTAGATCCAGGACGCTGGATCTGCCGTCGAGCACCTCCGAAGCGTCATGGGCTTAATTCGACGAAACGTTGATGACGGGGGGGTCCCCATTTGAGAATCTGCTGATGCCAACCAACTCATGTCCAGTTGAGGTATGCGGTCAAGCTTAGTTTTGGCTCAGGGAGGAGGACGTCCCTGCCATGCAGAGTCCCGCCGGTGCCTTGATGGAAGGAGAGATGAAGAGAGCGAGGCCACAGGCTCACAGATGGTGCAGGGGCGAGTACCTGTAAAGGTGAGCCAGTTGCGATACCCTTATCGTATTTTGCATATATATATATATATATACAATTATTTCAAAATTAATATGAGAAAGTTAAAATAAAACTATATTCTTAGCATCAAAAATAAAACAAGAACAGTTTTCATTATATCAAAAATAAAAAGTGGATTAGGTAGTGCCTTTAATACTGCATTTGAAATGTGAAACCAGTGGTGAGTCACCACCAAGCAAAAACCACACATGCTCAGAAAAGTAGCGTCAGATTTACTGCCCGTCCGAGCATCCACTGGCAGAAATGTAGATCGATGCCTAAGCTATAGAGATTATAGTGGGCGGAAGTGCAAGATATCAAAGTAGCATGTGGTTGCATGACTTGAATAACCCGAATAAGAAAAAAAAACAGGATGGCTCTGAATAAAATAATTTGGTTTATGCCCTTAAAGTCTTCCTGTGTCCAAAGACTTATTTTCTGTAAACAATCACAAAATCATCAAAATATATATAATACAAACAATTGATCAAACCACTGTATCGACTTTATACTGATATTATACTTGGTATTGTTACTGTAAATTTTTGTATCGATCAGACCACATTTTTTTAAATATAAGAGGGTTTCTGTGGGTTATTAAAAAGCATTACAGGCATTTAATGGACTTTGCATAAATTAAGGCCTTAAAGGGTATTAAAAAGCATTAAATACGATGTCCAGAGGCATTAAAATATTCATGTAATCGTAGGCCGGGACTGATATAAATGAAAATAAACCTAATAACTCAATTCTTGCTGTCATCAATAAATTGCTTTGTGTGTTCCGTGTGTTTCCTTCTTGGTCTCTGGATTTTAAACTGGACTAAGAGGTTTCACTCTGTGCATGGCTCTCAGCACCTGAGCATGTTAATTCCACAGCAGACTTACATGAACAAAGTGAGCCTCTTGTCAGTTATTCACAACCTTTGGTTCGGCTACTTGCAATTCTCCTCCACACATTTTCCTAGTGTTGGCGACACTCACTTTAATGTTAGAGATGGCCATTTTAATACAACGCTGAAGTACAGGCCCCCATATAGCTGACCGGGATATGCCTGTTATATGATTCTTTAATTTTGGGTCTTTTAGAATCAGCATGTCTTCGTCCATTTGTGTCAAGGAGGTGAAATTAGGTCTGAAAACCTTTGACAAGTGGACTTCATGTCCATTAGGTATTTTCAAAGTGTAGAATACCATCCACCTTAAACAGAATATTCTACTTTGAAAGTAAACTGGATCATTTATTTTGTGTATATGCATGACTTCTTGTCCCACACGAGCAGATTTTAGCTCAATTGAATCGCCTTGTTGTGTCGACCACTAAATATAGAAGCCAGGTGGTGGAAACTGACACACTGACTTGAAAACAAAAAATGGAACGAGTCTGTCACCGTGGTGCCGCCGTTCCACATCCAGTGGAAATCCCCGGTTACACTTACAAACGTTGCTTGGCGAGATAAATGAAGAAACCATACTTCGTAGCAAAAGGAAATGCACTTTCAACCCACTGCACTCGCAGTGAGCGAACTCGACCACAAGATAGCGCCATAGCAGAGCTAACAATACGGAATACAGATTTACGCTGTAAACGACCTAATCTTTTCTCGAAGTTTATACATCATACCTCAGGCAGAAGGGAATTTATGGCAAGACAGATTTTAGGCCATATTGCCCACCCCTCGTAAAAAGTGGTCTTCTTTTCCTGTGAATAATGTTGTAAACAGCAGTGTGTTTGTTTTCAGGCCAATTCGTACATTAACTTGTTATTTGAAGTACATGTAAACTTACTGAATGCCTCATGTGACTGAGCAAATCTGGACATTTTTCAAGCATGTTTGTCATTTTGTGTCCTGCAGATGTCTGTAAAGAACAACTTCTGCCTGAAAAACAGGAGAGTAGCTTCAGGATGTTGAATGAGGATCCACCAAAGAGGAAGACCAGGCACCACGGACCCTCTGGTGTATTCTTTTCCTCTTTGACACAGACCCTTCCCTGTAAAAAAGAAGAGGAAGACTCACTGACCCCCCACATTAAAGAGGAAGAGGAGGAAAACAGCATCAGTCAGGAGGGAGATCATATTGAAGGACTGGTGGAGTTCCCAGTGACTGGTGTGCCTGTGAAGAGTGAAGATGATGAGGTCAAAGGTGAGAGTGAGGAGAAGAGAGAGGCGGAGCCTCCAAGCAGCAGCTCAACACAACACATGACAACAGAAGGTGATGGAGACCACTGTGGAGGATCACAAGCAGACAAGATGTTAGCTCCACTATCAGATAGTGAGGACACAACGTCACACTCTCCTGACACTGATGATGAACACTCTAAAGATGATAAGACATGTCACACTGACAACACTCACTTCAAATGTTCTCACTGTCACAAAACTTTTAAATACCATAGTTCTCTGAAAACAAACACAAGAAGACACACTGGAGAAAAAACTTTTATCTGTTCAATCTGTAGTAAAGGTTTTGTAGAAAGTCACAAATTGAAAGTACACAGGAAAACACACACTGGTGAAAAACCTTTTTCTTGTTCAATCTGTGGTAAAGGTTATACACAGAGTCAAAATTTGAAAAAACACATGAGAACACACACTGGTGAAACACCTTTTTCTTGTTCAATCTGTGGTAAAGGTTTTACACAAAGTCAATATTTGAAAATACACATGAGAGCACACACTGGTGAAAAACCTTTTTCTTGTTCAATCTGTGGTAAAGGTTATACACAGAGTCAATATTTGAAAAAACACATGAGAACACACACTGGTGAAACACCTTTTTCTTGTTCAATCTGTGGTAAAGGTTTTACACTAAGTCAAGATTTGAAAGTACACATGAGAACACACACTGGTGAAACACCTTTTTCCTGTTCAACCTGTGGTAAAGGTTTTACACAAAGTCAAGTTTTGAAAGTACACATGAGAACACACACTGGTGAAAAACCCTTTTCCTGTTCAACCTGTGGTAAAGGTTTTACACAAAGTCATAATGTGAAGGTACACATGAGAACACACACTGGTGAAAAACCTTTTTCCTGTTCAACCTGTGGTAAAGGTTTTATACGAAGTCAAGATTTGAAAGTACACATGAGAACACACACTGGTGAAAAACCTTTTTCCTGTTCAATCTGTGGTAAAGGTTTTACAGGAAGTCAATATTTGAAAGTACACATGAGAGCACACGCTGGTAAAAAACCTTTTTTCCTGTTCAACCTGTGGTAAAGGTTTTACACAAAGTCATAATGTGAAAGTACACATGAAAACACACACTGGTGAAAAACCTTTTACTTGTTCAATCTGTGGTGAAAGTTTTACACAAAGTCAACATTTGAAAGTACACATGAGAGCACACACTGGTGAAAAACCTTTTTCCTGTTCAATCTGTGGTAAAGGTTTTACACAAAGTCAAGATTTGAAAGTACACATGAGAACACACACTGGTGAAAAACCCTTTTCCTGTTCAAACTGTGGTAAAGGTTTTACACGAAGTCACTATTTGAAAGTACACATGAGAAGACTCACTGGAGAAAAACCTTTTTCCTGTTCAATCTGTGGTAAAGGTTTTACACTTAGGCAATCTTTGAAAACACACATGAGAACACACGCTGGTAAAAAACCTTTTTCCTGTTCAACCTGTGGTAAAGGTTTTACACAAAGTAACAATTTGAAAGTACACATGAGAACACACACTGGTGAAAACCCCTTTTCCTGTTCAACCTGTGCTAAAGGTTTTAAACTAAGTCAAGATTTGAAAGTACACATGAGAACACACACTGGTGAAAACCCTTTTTCCTGTTCAACCTGTGGTAAAGGTTTTACACAGAGTAACAATTTGAAAGTACACATGAGAACACACACTGGTGAAAACCCCTTTTCCTGTTCAACCTGTGGTAAAGGTTTTACACAAAGTCAACATTTGAAAGTACACATGAGAACACACACTGGTGTAAAACCTTTTTCCTGTTCAACCTGTGGTAAAGGTTTTACACAAAGTCAACATATGAAAGCACACATGAGAACACACACTGGTGTAAAACCTTTTTCCTGTTCAACCTGTGGTAAAGGTTTTACACAAAGACAACATATGAAAGCACACATGAGAGCACACACAGGAGAGAAAGTGTTGAGTTGTAGTGTGTGTGGTGAAAGATTCTCTTATAAGTACCAGTGTAAGAAACACAAGTGTGCTGGTGAGAACAGCAGCAGCAAATGAAACTGCAGGATTTGAAATAAACTGTCAAGACTTTAATGTTGACTTTGCCGTCAAGGGACGGCGTGGCGAAGTTGGGAGAGTGGCCGTGCCAGCAATCTGAGGGTTACTGGTTCAATCCCCACCTTCTACCATCCTAGTCACGTCCGTTGTGTCCTTGGGCAAGACACTTCACCCTTGCTCCTGATGGGTCCTGGTTTACGCCTTGCATGGCAGCTCCCACCATCAGTGTGTGAATGTGTGTGTGAATGTGTGTGTGAATGTGGAAATACTGTCAAAGCGCTTTGGGCTCCTTTAAAAAGGGGTAGAAAAGCGCTATACAAGTACAACCATTTATTTATTTTACTTTCTAACAGCACATATAACATGTGTGACATTGTTGTTTGTGTAACTATCTTTTTAATATGCTACTACATTTATAGATTAGATGGTTTGAAATATGGAAATATTACATATTTGTATTTCTAATTGTTAATAATCCCATAGATTAGCCCCTATTTATAACATACATATTTACTGGTTCACATCTGAAACATCTTATTATCATATTATTATTTACTTTATACATCATTTGAACACTTGTCTTTTATACCATTTTAAAATGTGTGACTTTATGAATTATTTGTTGGGTCTCTATAATCCATTTTAGTAATGATCTTTATTACTCTTTTTTTTGTAATATGATGATTGTGTTGTGATTGTTTTATATGTATGTCCCCAGACCTTTATGCAATATAAAAGTGAGAGAAAATGGCTGAATTGTTTGTGGAAGGATGTTTTATTTTATTTTTTTACAAATTTACATTCGTGGATTAAACAAAGATTCCCATTATTGGGTTTTAAACATTTTTAATGTACAGTTTCTTTTTAAACATCCCCAACACAACATCAATATCAATCAAAGTTCGGAGTGTCAGGCAAAAGCCAATATTGTACATCATCCCACAGACATTTACTTTGCATACTGTAGGAGCCAAATGTCCTTATTTGTTTATATTGTTTTTATTTTGTTTTCTCTAATTGATTGCTGGCCTCTGTTCATGCTGAAATTCTTTTTCGGCAGATTGCTCCGCCCACTTCCTCTTGAGAACCAGGAAGTGTTGACAGGGATGGCATGGAGGACACAAACAGTTTTCGGCCGTGTGTGCCGTGACAATGTTCCATTCAAGGTCAGCATACATTATGTTCTATAGCCTACATTTCATTTGCATAGCTTAAAATAAAGGGATTGTCATATCCAAACATACACTGCTCAAAAAAATTAAAGGAACACTTTAAAAACACATCCGATTTCAATGGTGAAAAAAAAAAGGTCGGATATCTATACTGATATGGACAGTTTAATGTCTCAGGAACAAAAGGATGCCACATCTTTAGATGGAAATACAAGTTTTCAGCCTCCAGAGGGCTCAGTATATAGACACCCCAAAAATCAAAGTGAAAAAATGATGTGGCAGGCTCGTCCATTTTGCCTAAATTCAATTTCTGCAACTCAAAATTCTTTTCAATATCTTGTGTGGCCCCCACGTGCTTGTATGCATGCTTGACAACATGCTCCTAATGAGACCACGGATGGTGTCTTGTGGGATGTCCTCCCAGACCTGTCTAAGGGCATCAGTGAGCTCCTGTAAAGTCTGAGGAGCAACCTGGCGGCGTCTGATGGACCGAAACATTATGTCCCAGAGGTGTTCTATCGGGTTTAGATCAGGTGATCGTGAGGGCCATTCAATTGTGTCAATTCCTTCATCCTCCAGATACTGTCTGCATACTCTTGCCACATGAAGCTGGGCATTGCCGTGGACCAGGAGGAACCCAGGACCTACTGCACCAGCGTAGGGTCTGACCATGGGTGCAAGGATTTCATCCCGATACCTAATGGCAGTCAGACTGCCGTTCTCTAGCCTGTAGATGTCTGTTGGTCCCTTCATGGAAATGCCTCCCCAGACCATCACTGACCCACCACCGAACGGGTCATGCTGAATGATGTTGCAGGCAGCATAGCGCTCTCCTTGGCTTCTCCAGACCCTTTCACGTCTATCACAGGTGCTCAGGGTAAACCTGCTCTCATCTGTGAAAAGCACAGGGCGCCAGTGGCGGACTTGCCAATTCTGGTGTTCTATGGCAAATGCCAATGGAGCTCCACGGTTCTGAGCGGTGATCACAGGGCACACTACAGGACGTCGTGCCCTGAGGCCACCCTCGTGAAGTCTGTTTCTGACTGTTTGGGCAGAGACATTCACACCAGTAGCCTGCTGGAGGTCATTCTGTAGGGCTCGGGCAGTGCTCAACCTGTTCCTCCTTGCACAAAGCAGCAAATATTGGTCCTGCTGATGGGATGAGGACCGTCTACGGCCCTGTCCAGCTCTCCTAGAGTAACTGCCTGTCTCCTGGAATCTCCTCCATGCTCTGGAGATTGTACTGGGAGACACATCAAATCTTCTTGCAACAGCACGCATGGACGTGCCATCCTGGAGGAGTAGGACAATCTGCCAACTTCAGGAGGGTTAAGAAATCGCCTCATGTTCCCAGTCGTGATAATGACTCTAGCTAAAGCCAACACTTGTGGAAAAACAGTTAAAAAAGATCGAGAGGGAGGAACTTGAAATGGCCTCCACCTGCAAAACCAGTCCTGTTTTGGGTGCCATCTCGTTGTTGCCCCTCTAGTGCACCTGTTGTTAATTCCATCAACACCAATGCAGCTGAAACTGATTAACAACCCCCTCTGCCACGTACCTGACCAAAACCTTATCAGAAAAGTGCAATTGAATTCATGCCATACCCTGATAAAAAACTGTTCCTTTAATTTTTTTGAGCAGTGTATTTACACAGTACTGGACATTCAATCATTTGCACGCGTCAAACTAGTCAACACAGTCGCCCTCAGTATCAGCTTAAAGGTAAAGGCTTTTATCGGACATCTCTAATCATAAGTCAACTTAACTACTACCATAACTCCACCTGTACTACTACCATAAGTCAATTTAAAGGCCTACTGAAATGACATTTTTTAAATTTAAACGGGGATAGCAGATCCATTCTATGTGTCATACTTGATCATTTTGCGATATTGCCATATTTTTGCTGAAAGGATTTAGTAGAGAACATCGACGATAAAGTTCGCAACTTTTGGTCGCTGATAAAAAAAGCCTTGCCTGTACCGGAAGTAGCGTGACGTCACAGGTTGAAAGGCTCCTCACATTTCCCCATTGTTTACACCAGCAGCGAGAGAGATTCGGACCGACAAAGCGACGATTACCCCATTAATTTGAGCCAGGATGAAAGATTCGTGGATGAGGAACGTGAGAGTGAAGGACTAGAGTGCAGTGCAGGACTTTCTTTTTTCGCTCTGACCGTAACTTAGGTACAAGGTCTCATTGGATTCCACACTTTGTCCTTTTTCTATTGTGGATCACGGATTTGTATTTTAAACCACCTGGGATACTATATCCTCTTGAAAATGAGAGTCAAGAACGCAAAATGGACATTTACAGTGACTTTTATCTCCACGACAATACATTGACGAAGCACTTTAGCTACGGAGCTAACATGATAGCATCGTGCTTAAATGCATATAGAAACCAAAAAAATAAGCCCCTGACTGGAAGGATAGACAGAAAATCAACAATACTATTAAACCATGGGCCTGTAAAACCACGGTTAATGCTGTCCAGCCTGGTGAAGCTTAACAATGCTGTTGCTAACGACGCCATTGAAGCTAACTTAGCAACGGGACCTCACAGAGCTATGCTAAAAACATTAGCTATCCACCTACGCCAGCCAGCCCTCATCTGCTCATCAACACCCGTGCTCACCTGCGTTCCAGCGATCGACGGAGCGACGAAGGACTTCACCCGATCATAGATGCGGTCGGCGGCTAGCGTTGGATAGCGCGTCTGCTATCCACCTCAAAGTCCTCCTGTTTATGTTGCTGCAGCCAGCCGCTAATACAACGATCCCACCTACAGCTTTCTTCTTTGCCGTCTCCATTGTTCATTAAACAAATTGCAAAAGATTCACCAACACAGATGTCCAGAATACTGTGGAATTTTGCGATGAAAACCAAACTTTTTGTATGGGATACAATGGCGTCCGAATACTTCCGTTTCAACCATTGACGTCACGTGCAAACGTCATCATACATAGACGTTTTCAACCGGAAGTTTAGCGGTAAATTTAAAATTGCACTTTATAAGTTAACCCGGCCGTATTGGCATGTGTTGCAATGTTAAGATTTCATCATTGATATATAAACTATCAGACTGTGTGGTCGGTAGTAGTGGCTTTCAGTAGGCCTTTAACTACTACCATAACTCAACCTGTACTACTACCACAAGTCAACTTAACTACTACCATAACTCATCCTGTACTACTATCATAAGTCAACTTAACTACTACCATAACTCAACCTGTACTACTATCATAAGTAGGGATGTCCGATAATATCGGACTGCCGATATTATCAGCTGATAAATGCTTTAAAATGTAATATTGGAAATTATCGGTATCGGTTTCAAAATTATCGGTATCAGTTTCAAAAAGTAAAATGTATCACTTGTGATTTAGGGCTATATAAATAAACATTGATTGATTGATTGATTGACTTTCTAAAAGGCCGCTGTGTACACGGACGTAGGGAGAAGTACAGAGCGCCAATAAACCTTAAAGGCATTTCCTTTGCGTGCCGGCCCAGTCACATAACATCTACGGCTTTTCACACACACAAGTGAATGCGAGCCATACTTGGTCAACAGCCATACAGGTCACACTGAGGGTGGCCGTATAAACAACTTTAACATTGTTACAAATATGCGCCACACTGTGAACCCACACCAAACAAGAATGACAAACACATTTCGGGAGAACATCCGCACCGTAACACAACATAAACACAACAGAACAAATACCCAGAACCCCTTGCAGCACTAACTGAAGCTTTTTTATTAGTAGATTGTACAGTACAGTACATATTCCGTACAATTGACCACTAAATGGTAACACCCCAATAAGTTTTTCAACTTGTTTAAGTCGGGGTCCACATAAATCAATTCATGGTAACTCTTCCGGGACGCTACAATATACACCCCCCGCTGCCCCCCCCGCCCCCACTTCAATCCCGCCCACTTCAACCTCCTCATGCTCTCTCAGGGAGAGCATGTCCCAAATTCCAAGCTGCTTATTTTGAGGCATGTTAAAAAAAAGAATGCACTTTGTGACTTCAATAATAAATATGGCAGTGCCATGTTGGCATTTTTTTCCATAACTTGAGTTGATTTCTTTTGTAAAACCTTGTTACATTGTTTAATGCATCCAGCGGGGCATCACAACAACATTAGGCATAATAATGTGCTCATTCCACCACTGTATATATCGGTATCGCTTGATATCGGAATCTGTAATTAAGAGTTGGACAATATCGTAATATCGGATATCGGCAAAAAAGCCATTATCGGACATCTCTAATCATAAGTCAACTTAACTACTACCATAACTCAACCTGTACTACTACCATAAGTCAACCTGTACTATTATCAAAAGTCAACCTGTACTGTTATCATAAGTCAACTTAACTACTACCATAACTCAACCTGTACTACTACCATAAGTCAACTTAACTACTACCATAACTCAACCTGTACTACTATCATAACTCAACCTATACTACTACCATAAGTCAACTTAACTACTACCATAACTCAACCTGTACTACTATCATAAGTCAACTTAACTACTACCATAAGTCAACCTGTACTACTACCATAACTCAACCTGTACTACTATCATAAGTCAACTTAACTACTACCATAACTCAACCTGTACTAATATCATAACTCAACCTGTACTACTACCATAAGTCAACTTAACTACTACCATAACTCAACCTGTGCTACTACCATAAGTCAACTTAACTACTACCATAACTCATGTTTCCTTTGATGTAAAGGTTGCAGCTAATGAAGTTATTATTAGAGATGTCCGATATCGGTCTGCCGATATTATTGGCCGATAAATGCGTTAAAATGTAATATCGGAAATTATCGGTATCAGTTTTTTTAATTATCAGTATCGTTTTTGTTTTGTTTTTTATTAAATCCACATAAAAAACACAAGATACACTTACAATTAGTGCACCAACCCAAAAAACCTCCCTCCCCCATTTACACTCATTCACACAAAAGGGTTGTTTCTTTCTGTTATTAATATTCTGCTTCCTACATTATATATCAATATATATCAATACAGTCTGCAAGGGATACAGTCCGTAAGCACACATGATTGTGCGTGCTGCTGCTCCACTAATAGTACTAACCTTTGACAGTTGATTGATTGATTGAGACTTGTATTAGTAGGTTGCACAGTACAGTACATATTCCGTATAATTGACCACTAAATGGTAACACCCCAGTACGTTTTTCAACTTGTTTAAGTCGGGGTCCACTTAAATTGATTCATGATACAGATATATACTATCATATATACTATCATCATAATACAGTCATCACACAAGATAATCACAATGAATTATTTACATTATTTACAATCAGGGGTGTGGAGGAGGGTGGGGGTGGGGGGGGGGTAGGATATGGACATCAAGTAGTGGACATAGAGAGAGAGAGAGAGAGAGAGAGAGAGAGAGAGAGAGAGAGAGAGAGAGAGAGAGAGAGAGAGAGAGAGAGAGAGAGAGAGAGAGAGAGAGAGAGATCAGAAGGCATAAGAAAAAGTATCTGCATTTGATTTTACAAATTTTCATTAATTACTAGTTTCTATGTAACTGTTTTTATATTGTTTTACTTTCTTTTTTATTCAAGAAAATGTTTTTAATTTATTTATCTTATTTTATTTGGTTCCATTTTTTAAAAAAGTACCGGCTTATCTTCACCATACCTGGTTGTCCAAATTAGGCATAATAATGTGTTAATTCCACGACTGTATATATCGGTTGATATCGGTATCGGTTGATATCAGTATCGGTAATTAAAGAGTTGGACAATATCGGCATATCGGATATCGGCAAAAAGCCATTATCGGACATCCCTAGTTGTTATACATGTTTGTTTTACATGTGTTCATACTTTAGAGTACACATAAATCCCTCTTAGTTCATATTTCCTGCTTCACATGTGAAACATCTTCTAGAAGCATATTATTATTGACTTTATACGTCACTTGAGCAGTGGTGTTTTATACAAGATCATTCAAATGTGTGAGTTTAATGTTGCTAGGGAGTATACCAAATGAAAAAAGAGGGGAGAGATATTTATCGAAGATATTACTGACTAGTAGTATGAAGATACTGTACTACTGACTAGTAGTATGAAGATACTGTACTACTGACTAGTAATATAAAGATACTGTACTACTGACTATTAGTATGAAGATACTGTACTACTGACTAGTAATATGAAGATACTGTACTACTGACTAGTAATATAAAGATACTGTACTACTGACTAGTAGTATGAAGATACTGTACTACTGACTAGTAGTATGAAGGCAATCATTTAATAAATGTCTGTCAAAAGAAGCCCCAACAATTGCAGAATGGGAACAACAAATGAGATTATTTACAATGTGGAACAAATGACATTCTTGCTAAGATACGTCACCAAAAAAAGAAAAACTTACTGAAAAAATGGAATAAAAAAAAAAAGATTATTACTAAAAAAAGACACTTGTGTGTGTGTACTTACCATGTATAATTGAACCACCTGATGGCGTGTTTGGTGACCTCGGCGTCCGTGGCTGACCTTGTCAACACATTTTTACTCACAGCACCTGTAATCAAACAAGATTACAAGACAGATACGTTTATGTTTATGGTAGGAAGCATCCAAAGCCAAGTATGCTTACACAATACAAAATATGTGATAGGTATTAAGGAGATTACATTTGAAAAAAAAAACATGACTTAAAGTTACTGGAGGTGGTTAAAATAAGGTGCGTAAACTATGAATTTGTGATCAGGGTATAGGTGTGCAAGACATCCAACATGTTTAAACAATATGGTTATTTGGTTCCTTGATCAGAGTACTTGTTTGGCTCTGTTGGATGACGGCGGCGGGGGGTTGGGGGTGGGGGGCATAAATAAATATCCATAACCCAACTTTGGGAGGTTGACATTGTTTTCTTATTATATTTGTACTATCATTCTATGTTTGTATTGGTGTAGGCAAGGGGTGTCCAAAGTGCGGCCCGGGGGCCATTTGCGGGCTGCAGGTCATTTTTTAACGGCCCCAGGGCACATTTTTAAAAAATATGATCGAAATAAATAAAAAACATTAAAAGTGGTATTTAAAGAGCAAACAGGTGAAATGTAACAAGAAAATGTAGCAATGTTTACTCTAATCACACAAAGCTGCCATGTAGGCTGTTTCTTTCTTTAAAAAATAATAATGAATCAAAATCAATGTCGTTATGAAATATTGACCTATTCAAGGCTTAAGAAGTTTACCTTCGCAATCAGCTGGTCTTGGTTGTGCTTAATAGTTTCCAGCAGGCTAAGGATGTGGATTACCTCAGGCGCTGTTGACAAACAGCAGTATAAAATTAACATGTTTCAGTGTTCATCCTCATTACTCATAATCCTGACATTAGCTATTGACCTTAGTTAAGGACAAAAGTTATTGACAAAGTTTAAAGAAAATATGTGATTGCTTGTGAATTTGAATTTTTTCCAAAATTTGTGGCACAGAATGACCATCCGGTATTTGTCAGTTATTGCTCACCAGAGCAGGAAATGTTGTCGGCCATTCTTCCCCCTCGCCATGTTGGCCTGTAGGCCAGGCTGGATCCAGGCTCCTCTGTCTGCCACATGTTGAGGGCTGCTGGTGAGGGGGGTGGAGGGAGTCGAGGAGGGACTGCCGTTCCTAGTCAGGTGGGCATTGTGAGAGAGCCATCAGTTAACCATGACTGGTAATACCCAAGGAGCCTATCTATACACTAATATTTCAGAGATCAGTCCCTACCTTGTGTAACTCTCTGCATGTTTAATGCAGGTGCTGGTGAAGGCATGTGAATGCATCCTTCCCCATGGTGAGGTGCTAAGGGAGATAAATTGGTATTAAATGGTTGTGATCTGTTAACCATGGTTACTGGATGCTGAGATATTATTTCAGAGATCAATCTTTACCTATAAAGTTATCTCCAGTTGAGGAGTCGAGTTGACAAGTACTCATGACTCTTGCTGGCACTCGGCGAGATGGTGGAGCTGGGAGAAGGGATACAAGGAGAGGGGAATATCTTTAGCACTAAGAATGTTAACCATATCTTTTGGTGATTTTGTTGTTTTCGATGTTAAGAGATTATTCCTTACTCTGCCTGTGCAATTGGCTTGCCAACCCCAGAGATGTGAGGTCACTATTTCCCGGGTCTTCTTCGCTATCATCTGAGTTCCCGAGACGATGGCTGTTGGGTAACCATATCATTAGGATTATTGCAATACCAAAATTGCCAAATATACATATAGTACAAGCATCTCTGGTCTATTTTTGAATGCTACCGGAAATAACCTTCCTATTACTGTAGAAACATGACAAAAACAAGACGGAACACACTTACACTGGCTTCCTGTTCCTTTTTTCTGGCAGCTCCTCGTTCTCTGCCTCAGATTGCAGGTCTGAGGTGTCGCAGCCCTTTCCATATTGTTGCATTATTTTTAATGCGTCTTTGTAGTTGTCTAAAATTGAATATGTTAAAATGAACATGAGTTTCAAATTAGCTGTAGAGCTGAACAGAATATTATTATTATTGATGATGACAAATCAGGTCTCTCTCTTACAAGAGACCTGGTCAGAACATAGACACAATAGGTTATTCCAAGCATAAAGAGAAGCAACTATGACGTTATTTTTAAACAAGAAGATTATGAATTTGCATACCACAAGTTCGGACAACAGAAACGTCAAATCTTGGCCAGTTTGGCTCATGCTGCTCCTCATTTAAAGCTGCCCTTTCAATTCTGTCGGTGTTGTTATAGCTGAGCCAGAAAACCATCCTATCATCATACCATCCACTTGGGACAACCGCAATGTCCCTGTTCATTATAAACTTAATCAGATGAAAAGGCACCCTTAATGTAGAAAGAAAGAAAAGGGGTATTTATTCATCGTCAAAGGAACAACGTGGACAAAAGCATGCACAGGTGTTAGTGTATACAAATAAGCAAGTAAGATGAGCTGAGATTTTACCTGAATGGTGCCCCAAGGTGGTAAGAACTATAAGAAAGGTAAAAGTACAGGTCATAATAGTCAGAACTTCAGCTCAATCGTAAAGTAGGGTTTGAAATGATGGGTGTAGTGTATACAGAGATCAGTCCCTACCTTGTGTAACTCTCTGCATGTTTAATGCAGGTGCTGGTGAAGGCATATGAATACATCCTTCCCCATGGTGAGGTGCTAAGGGAGATAAATTGGTATTAAATGGTTGTGATCTGTTAACCATGGTTACTGGATGCTGAGATATTATTTTGGAGATCAGTCTTTACCTAGGAAGTTATCTCCAGTTGAGGAGTCGAGTTGACAAGTACTCATGACTCTTGCTGGCACTCGGCGAGACGGTGGAGCTGGGAGAAGGGATACAAGGAGAGGGGAATATCTTTAGCACTAAGAATGTTAACCATATCTTTAATATTAATGTGGTGGTTTCGTCTACATCGCTAAATATATCCTGTGGTGTACCTCAGGGATCAATATAGGACCTAAATTATTCAATGTCTAGATAAATGACATTTTTAAAGTTACAAAAGATTTAAAGTTAGTATTATTTGCGGATGATACAACAGCGTTTTGTTCAGGAGAGAACACACAGAAGATAATACAAATAATAACAGAAGAAATTAACCAATTAAAAAGATGGTTTGACAAAAACAGACTATCTTTGAATCACAGTAAAACTAAAATAATGCTATTTGGTAACCGTAGAAGAGAAAGTCAAACACAAATACAAATAGACGGAATAGAAATTGAAAGAGTAAATGAAACCAAATTTCTAGGTATAATGATTGATGATAAATTGAACTGGAAATCTCAAGTAAAAAATATACAACATAAAGTAACAAGAAACACGTCAATAATGAATAAAGCAAAACATGTTCTAGACCAAAAATCCCTTCATATTCTCTACTGCTCACTAGTGTTACATATATGAGTTATTGTGTAGAAATATGGGGAAATAATTACAAAAGTACACTTCATTCATTAACGGTGTTACAAAAAAGATCAGTTAGAATAATATATAATGTTGGATATAGACAACACACAAACCCTTTATTTATTGAATCAAAGATACTGAAATTCCACCACATAGTGAATTTGCAAACAGCTAAAATTATAAACAAAGCAAACTATAACCTGCTACCCAAGAATATACAACAATTCTTCTCAAAAAAAGAGGAGAAAAATCATCTTAGAGAGAAATGTAATTTAAAACATTTGTACGCACGTACAACACTTAAGACCTTCAGTATATCAATATGTGGAATTAAATTATGGAATGCATTAAGCAAAGCAATCAAACAATGTACGAATATGATCAATTATTTATGCTTACATGTGGAAATAATAATAATAGTAAATAAAATAACAATAATAAAAAAGGTAAATAAAGCATAAAATAGTCTCTAATAAATTAATTAAATAAAAAACAGCATATAAAATATATACATCAGCAAATAACAAAAATATAGATCAAGAAAAAGGATCCTTAATATGTGCAGCAATTTTTCCCACTCACATCACCTCGTTTTATGTATTTTTTCTACAATTAACTATGCCAAAAAACACGTAGACATACCTTTTTTTTTGTAATGGAAACAAAAACAACATGGCGTCACACACAGCTAGTCCACAGTAAACAGGATCTCGAGCTCCACTAAAGAACAAAGAAAGAAATAATACACACTCATATTAATAGCAAAGAACGGCTGTTTCCACTCTGTTAACGTTATGTTGTTATAACGAAGTAATAGCGATCTGGGCCTAAACAACACTGACAATAAAGTAATACGCTTTCGTTTCAACCAGTTGGAAATATGTGGAATGTCGTAGCATGTAACCTACACACATTCACAGCGTCTAACAAAAGATAGCCTAAGTTAACTGTATTGAACGTTACTCACCGGCTTCACAAAACACAGATAAAAAACAATTTTACAATAGCACGGCGAAAAAATGACCGTCGTTGTGTGGGTTTTTTGACGAATAACACTCTTTTCCACTTTTATTCGCTCGGGCCTCACCTCCCGCGTGCAGCCATTTCGAATTTTCTGAATATGTGACGTCAGACGCACGTCCCCACGCAAAGCATTCTGGGAGGCGGCGCTGGAAATAAAAGCCTTTTTTTACAGAATATAAAGTTTTACTGCTAGTCCTAATATCAAACAACGTCATTACAATCATACATAAATGATGATGGAAACACAAAGGCCGATCTTTACTGCGAATGTAGCAATAAATCAATAAATCTATACTTACGTTCGTGTTCCAGCAAAGAAAGTCCAGAGATCTTGGCTCATGCGCGTACACGCTAGTAGGCGCGTCCACGTCTGCGGGTGCAGACATTGGTCGGCTCAGCGCGCGTAGGCGGAGCCTATAACTCTAGGCGGCGCGCGCCGGTTTAGTTTGTCGCGTCCGCGTATGCGAATCAGACACGAGTCCGCTCAGGATCAGCTGTCTGACCGTACAATTTTCAGAGGCGGAGCTGTATCCTCTAGGCGGAGCCAAAACGAATGTGACAGTAACGCGGGTTGGGCGACTTGAAGGCGGATCCGTATAGCAGTCTTCTGCTGTGTGGGTAGGAAGATGGTCGGAGGAGTGAAACTGCCTTCAGGACAGAGGCTACCAGCAGTGAGAGGCTACATGGATGATATCACCACCATACTTCAGACAGCAGCATGTACAACAAGACTGCTGAAGAGGATCGACGAGCTTGTGGGCTGGGCGAGGATGAAGATCAAACCCCCCAAATCACGCAGTCTGTCTATCAGGAAAGGAGTCAGAAGTGACAACACCATCTTTGTCGCAGGCGGTGAGAACATTCCATTGCTGGCAGATCAACCTGTTCGTAGCCTGGGTCGCACCTACACAACAGAGCTCTCTGACAGGCAGATGGGGGAGAGGGTGAGGAAGCAGCTCGCAGATGGCCTGGCCAAGATCAATCAAAGCCAACTCCCTGGGAAGTACAAAGTATGGTGCTACCAGTTCATACTGTACCAAAGGGTGATGTGGCCACTGAAGATGAGCGAAATCCCCTCCTCAGTGGTAAGCAAGATGGACGGGGTGGCAAACTCGTTCATCAGAAAGTGGCTGGGACTACCAAGGTGCCTCTCAGACGTAGGCCTCTTTGGTAGGAACGCTCTTCAACTACCACTGCGATCCATCAGCCTGGGATACAAGCAAGAGAAGGCTCGGCTGGTGCTGGAGCTGAGGGAATCCACTGACCAGCTGGTGAGAGCAGCGGGCACCCAGATAAGAACAGGAAGAAAGTGGAAAGCCCAAGAAGAGGTTGACACGGCGATCAGCAGGCTGAAGCACCGTGAAGTGGTCGGCAGAGTTCAGGAAGGTCGAGCAGGCCTTGGGAGGGGCGAGGCTCCCTTGTTCTGGTCAAAGGCTTCCAAAGAGGACCGGAGAGCCATGGTGGTGGCAGAAGTGGCAAGAAATGAGCAGGAACGCCTAAACATCAAAGCGGTGTCCCAGGGCCAGCAAGGTCGTTGGACATTGTGGGAAGGTCTCACAGACAGGACGATGTCATGGTCTGACCTGTGGAAGATCCCCCAAGCCAGGCTCAGCTTCCTGATCAGAGCAACGTACGACACCTTGCCTTGTCCCCGAAACCTCCACCAATGGTTTGGTGCCGAGGAGACCTGTCCCCTCTGCAACACCATCAACGCAAGCCTCCAGCACATCCTGTCGGGCTGCTCGACATCGTTGTCGCAAGGCCGGTACAGATGGCGACACGACCAAGTCTTGAAAAATTTGGCAGAGGTGTCAGAGACCTGCAGAAAGGAGGCAAATAGCAGACCTTCCGCTCCAGCCAGACATCTCATCCAATTCGCGAGGGCTGGGGATGGTGCCAAACACCCCCACCAGAGAGCTACAGCGAGACTCCTCTCACCAGGAAATGAGTGGAGCATGAGGGTTGACCTGGGGAAGCAGCTCCAGTTCCCCAGGGAGATCGTCGAAACATCGCTACGGCCAGACCTGGTCTTCTGGTCAGAGGCTTGCAGGACGGTTCTTCTGGTCGAGCTTACTGTCCCATGGGAGGGGGGGTTGGAGGCTGCTTATGAGCGGAAGCGAGCCAAGTACTCTGACCTGGCAGCAGAGTGCAGGGAGGCTGGCTGGAAAGCCGTCATCTGCCCTGTGGAAGTAGAGTGTAGGGGCTTCGTGGGTTCCTCAACTGCCCGCCTACTCCGAGACATTGGATGCACAGGAGCGGGGCATCGGAAAGCCATGAAAGAGCTGGCCGAGGAGGCGGACAAAGGCAGCTTCTGGCTGTGGCTAAGGAGGAAGCATAAGAGTTGGGGGGCAAACACCTAGGACATCAGCAGGGGGTGGCAGGGAGACATCCCTGCCATCGCTCCGCCACCATGAGACGTTCTGGGGTTAAAGGAGCGAAACGTTGATGAATGGTGGTCCCCAGCTGATGACCCGTTTATGCCCACAGAGGTGTTCGGTGAGGTGTCACAGCACACCTGTCAAAAGGCACTGGAGGAGGTGTGTCAGGCAGCAATGCCCAGCAGGAATTCCATCTCCTGTATCTTGATATACCTTTTCCTTGAGTTCTGCGATCTAAGTTTGAAGCTCTTGCTCTCGCTGTTTCCGCAGCGCGTTCTCAATTTGAAGCTCTCGCTCTGTCCGCAACGAGTTCTCAATTTGAAGCTCTCGGGCTGTCTGCAGCGACTCCACTGCAAGAGATGGTTTGAACTTAACAACATTGTAATGTCAAATTGAAGAATCTACGTTCCTTAGGTTTAAAATCGAGCTTGCACATCTCAGCTTCGAAATGTTCCTTGAGAAATTTGTAACTTCTCGCTTTAGTTTCAATAATCTCCTCGCAAGACGCCATCAGAGCCTGGAGAGAGACCTTTTTGCTGCTGTAATTATTAGCATTTGTTTTGGCCTCCACCACCTGCCGTTGGCGTGGCTCCAATTGTTCCAAGACACGTTGAAAGTCCTAAATCATCGTTCCTTACATTTAAAATCGAGCTTGCACATCTCACTTTCGAAACGTTCCTTGAGGAATTTGTAACGTTCCTTTTCAGCTTCGCTAGTCTCCTCGATAGACTCCATCAGAGCTCGTAGAGAGTCCTTGGTAAGCTGGAGATAGGTCTTTTTGCTGCTGTACAAATTGTCCAGCATTTTGGCCTCCAGATCCTGGCTGGTACCTTCACCACCATCTTCCTTTCTCTCTCCGGGAACTTGAGCTGTGGAGAACAAAGTTATCACAAAATGCGTCTCCAGGTTGAAGTATAAGAAAACAAATACTCACGAGCGGCGGCGGTCCGCCTTTTCTAAGCTATGTTTGGAGTTCAAGTTGTTGCCGTTGTTTCGGTTAAGGCAGGTACAGAAATACAAGTTACAAATGAAAGTTCATTATCAGCCCACTCAATTAGTCATACCTTTTCCTTGAGTTCTGCTATCTCAATTTGATGCTCTCGCTCTCGCTTTGTCCGCAGCGCGTTCTCAATTTGAAGCTCTCGCTCTGTCTGCAGCAACTTCACTGCAGGAGATGGCTTGAACTTAACAATATTGTAATGTCAGATTGTAGAATCTACGTTCCTTACATTCTACGTCGATAGGTGCACATCTCAGCTTCGAAACGTTCCTTGAGGAATTTGTAACTTCTCGCTTTAGCTTAAATAAACTCCTCAGAAGACGCCATCAGACCTTGGCAGCCTGGAGAGAGGCTTTTTTGCTGCTGTAATTATTAGCATTTATTTTGGCCTCCACCACCTGCCGTTGGCGTGGCTCCAATTGTTCCAAGACACGTTGAAAGTCCTGTTCATCACAAGTAAATACACACAGCAATCATAGTGTTTATATGGCATGATAACTGCAGTAACAGAGTGACTGACTGATGAATGTGTGAAAGTATGTCCTGGTCTTATTCTTTTATTTCTGTCTGTAAAAAATGCCACACATTCTGCTGTATGTGTGCCTGCTTCCCTTTTTTAAGGAAGACTTTAAACTTGTGTAAGTTGCAAATGCAGTAGAAAAGCGTAGAAGCTAAACACACAATACAAACTCTCACAATATGACTGATAAAAAGTATTTAATAGTCCATGTACATTTGTTTGTATATTTGTTTTATAACACATTGTAGGGTATATTATATAACATTATACATATCCTCTTATGTTATATTGCCTAAATGTATCTTCTTTGTATGTGTTCCCTTTAGACCACACACACTGTGTTCCCTTTAGACCACACACACACACACACACACACACACACACACACACACACACACACACACACACACACACACACACACACACACACACACACACACACACACACCACACACACAGCGCGTCTCTTCCTTGTGACACAAGAACATTCAGGACGACACCGCAGCGCTCCAATAAAACACACTCAGATCTTCTGTTTCTAGCCGATACTACATAAAAAATAACGTAAAATAACGCAGTAACGCATCATGTAGTAACGGTAACTGAGTTACTGAATATAAAAAATAACGCGTTAGATTACTAGTTACCGCCGAAACTAACGGCGTTACAGTAACGCATTACTTTGTAACGCGTTAGTCCCAACACTGTTCATAATAGTGTTTTTTTTATAGGTGTTAGAAATATTGAAGTGTGGCATATTTGTATTTCTAATTGTTAATGATCCCATAGATTAGCACCTTTATATGATATACATATGTACTGGTTCACATCTGAAACATCTTCTGGACCACTTCAGGAAGCATATTATTATTTACTTTATACATCATTTGAGCAGTTGTCTTTTATACAATTTTAAAATGTGTGACTTTATAAATTATTTGTTGGGTCTCTATAATCCATTTGATTAATTATCTTTATTACTCTCTTTTGTAATATGATGATTGTGTTGTGATTGTTTTATATGTACACTACCGTTCAAAAGTTTGTGGAATAGCCTTCATTTCTAAGAACAAGAATAGACTGTCGAGTTTCAAATGAAAGTTCTCTTTTTCTGGCCATTTTGAGCGTTTAATTGACCCCACAAATGTGATGCTCCAGAAACTCAATCTGCTCAAAGGAAGGTCAGTTTTGTAGCTTCTGTAACAAGCTAAACTGTTTTCAGATGTGTGAACATGATTGCACAAGGGTTTTCTAATCACCAATTAGCCTTCTGAGCCAATGAGCAAACACATTGTACCATTAGAACACTGGAGTGATAGTTTCTGGAAATGGGCCTCTATACACCTATGTAGATATTGCACCAAAAACCAGACATTTGCAGCTAGAATAGTCATTTACCACATTAGCAATGTATAAAGTGTATTTCTTTAAAGTTAAGACTAGTTTAAAGTTATCTTCATTGAAAAGTACAGTGCTTTTCCTTCAAAAATAAGGACATTTCAATGTGACCCCAAACTTTTGAACGGTAGTGTATGTCCCCAGACCTTTATGCAATATAAAAGTGAGAGAAATGGCTGATTTGTTTGTGGAAGGATGGTTTTGTTTTTACAAACTTACATTTATGGATAAAACAAAAATGTTCATTATTGTGTTTTAAAGATTTTGTATGTTTTTTTTTTCTTTTTTAACATCCCCAAAACAATATACATTTCAGAAAACAAGTGTGGAGTGTCAGGCAAAAGCGAATGTTGTACATCATCCCACAGAGATTTACTTTGCATACATTCATAAAATAAACTATTTTATTTCTTATCACAGAAAGAACAAGTGTTGTCATCAATTGTAAAACAACATCCTGAGATTATTTTAAGTGGTAATTTTTTTTATTTTTTATGAACGCCTTTGCCTTTGGAAGAATGGATTCTTTCAAGTTATGAGTATTTTTTGTTTGTTTGTTTTGTTCCAGAGAAAATACAGCAAATAAGAAATAGTATAATAATTGTGTCCAAAAAGGGACAAGCAGTAGAAAATGGATGGATGTCTAATGTCAGAGTTTCAAATCTGTAATATTGTGTCCATCCATCAAAAGCCCAGAAAGGTTAGAAAAGAGTTCTGAAAAAGATGATATGCTGTATTTAGAATATTTTGAACGAAAGCCTTTATATATTTTTTAAAATATTTTTGTCTATTTGCAGGTCGTACTTAATGAAATCTTAAAATATTATAATACTTTTATCACTCAGTAAGTGCATCAGCGACCAAATGCTTATTTCAAACCATTAGGGTTGCCAACACCCAGACTTTGAAATAAGGGACATATCGTGGGCGGTCGGAACATTTTTGGTGTCACTTACAAAATTTGGGTGTCCCCTAGCAGTCCGGGCCTGAAAAAATGCTTGGAAAATGCTTTAAAAATGCCAAAATGCTTAGAAAAATGAACTTTACACCTCCACTAGACCACTGTTGCACTTACTGTAAGTCCTATTCATACCATAATCACAACACAATTGTATTCTTCAACCATACATTTGTTTTTTCAAAATGTGCAAAACAGAGGGGGAAAAAAATCAAAAATCCCAATTGGGATGGGTGCTGGATCAAAAAAGGAACACTTACAAGAACAAGAAAGAAAGAAAGATCCGCACACACCGCCGCAGCAGTGGGAAAAAGAGCGCTTGCTCGAAATGTCATACTTAAATAAAATAAATCATCCATCCATCCATTTTCTACCGCTTATTCCCTTTAGGGTCGCGGGGGGCGCTGGAGCCTATCTCAGCTACAATCGGGCGGACCTGATCAATGTAAAATGTGCAAAACAGAAAATGTGCAGTTTCTTCAAAAACATTTGCCATTAAAGAGCTGGCACACAAGGACCAAACAGAAAGGTTGATAATATGGATGTTAACAATGTCCATGTGAATGTCCATATAAGATGGAAGTCAATGCCCGTAAATGTCCTTCATGGAGTGTTAGGGCCAGCTAGGGGACATCCTGGCGACACTTCTGATTGATGAGAAAGAAAAGAAGAACAATAGGAAAAACGTATTAGGAGTATGTTCGAAGCACAGCCATTGGGGAAAAAGTAAATGAATAAATTTAAATTAAAAAATAAATAAATAAATATATATATATATATATATATATATATATATATATATATATATATATATATATATATATATATATATATATATATATATATATATATATATATATATATATATATATATATATAAATAAAATACAAAATAAAAATACAATAAAAAGCTTAGTTACTCACCTATTTCTTTCTCCAGGGAAACTTCCTGCTTCTCTTCCTGCGGCCACAAAGAGCGGTCCTAGTGCCCTCCACATGGTCCTAGTGCCCTCCACATGGTCCTAGTGCCCTCCCCATTCCCTAACCGCCATTAAACAACAACAAAAAGAACGACGAAGCCAAGTTGGAAGTGGTCCATTAAAAGGTTGATAGCGCGACCTCCTGTACTGTAGAATGTAGTATGGACCATAGGACAGGACGAAGACCTCCTGTACTGTAGAATGTAGTATGGACCATAGGACAGGACGTTAAGAAGCCGTGGAGGCCTAAGATGCTCTACTAGTCTGCTGGAAATCCAAAGAAGACGAAGGAGTAAAAAGCAAAATGGCGTTTGACAAAGAAGGCCTAAACGTGGCCACTGGCCATTATTGTTTCTCTATTTGTATTTAGTGCATACATGTACGCATATATGTCGTGTAGTAGATGAAACATTGTTTGTATCCGGATACATTAGTCGGAGCGCACTTTATCAAGTCTTAGCTTGCTACTTAGCTTAGCTTGTTAGCTGCTAACAAAGAGACGCGGACGTTATCAACACATCGGTAAGTAGACATCAAATGTGAGTGTAAAGTGTTGTGATTGTGTGAACATGTGAGTGTAAAGTGTTGTGATTGTGTGAACATGTGAGTGTAAAGTGTTGTGATTGTGTGAACATGTGAGTGTAAAGTGTTGTGATTGTGTGAACATGTGAGTGTAAATTGTTGTGATTGTGTCAACATGTGAGTGTAAAGTGTTGTGATTGTGTGAACATGTGAGTGTAAATTGTTGTGATTGTGTGAACATGTGAGTGTAAATTGTTGTGATTGTGTGAAAGTATGAGGAGGAACTTTGTCCAACAAAAGAGGAGAAGGAGCGACAACATCAACTATGGACGCTATTTTCAAGAAACATCAAGTCAGGTTTGTTGACTTCTTACTCTCACATCTTTACTAACTTTATATTTGATTATTAACACTTTTCTTCAATAGATGCGTTGTCTTGTGGGGATGATGCAATGCTTTCATTTACATTCTTCATGAAAAGGAGACAGTTTGAGGTTGATGTTCCTCTCAGTTTGTAACAATGTGTGATTGATTGATTGAAGGAGTTATGAGAAGTTTGCATAGGAAGGCTACACTTTCATCACGGTACACATTCACTGCTACAACAAAGCCTGAGATGGTTTCAGTTGAATTTTTTTTTTTAACTCACACAGAACACAGTACTATGTAGAAAGTAGACAAAAATACTGCTAGAAAGTAAATTAAAATAAAATTAAAGCAAAAAGGCTTTGTCTATTCCCATACGGGTAGCGACAACCCGTGTCGTCTTTTCAAAGCCACTTTGAAAGAAGTAAGGGACTTACACTCCTTTGTGGCTATTGATAGGAAGATCCACATGTTGGTGGTATAGCAGGCAAACTAATTAGAAACTTTTTTGGAGTGAAATCTGGGTTGAATTTGATTTGTACATCTACTTCTGGTGTTATAATGGTGAACATTTTTTACATTTCTGAAGTATCTAGACAGGCACATGGGTATTTTAGTGGTATGGTGTATCTTGTACACCAGACCAACTGCAAGGAGCTGTACTCTGTCGGCGACTAAGAGCATTAAGGAAATGGTTGGCGGAAATGTGAGCCCGAGATGGACTTTGTTTTGGGCTGTCGAGTTTGTTTTTCAGGGCTGTTAAGGCGTCATGGTACCAAACATGAACTCTGTAGTCAAAGTGCGGTTAAATGAGTGCTCGTGTTAGAGTCTTAAGTGTATTTCTAACTACCAGCGGGGCGATCCTACTATGTAAGAACAGAATTTGTCGGCTGATTCTTTGACTACCTTAGTAGTAATTTTTTCACTGGAGAGATTAGTCTCTACGATGCAGCCAAGATAGGTCATCTCATTTTTGTTTGTTATCAGAATCAGAATAGTTTTATTGCCATTGTTTGAGAACGGGTTCACAAACTAGGAATTTTTCTTGGTGCAAACGTACGACATAAAACACATATAACACATATTTGGTATAAAAAGAGCTGTGACTGAGCTATATATACACCAATATTATAATATTGTCACCCACTTTGACTGTGAACTTATCTACTTTTCTGAGGTTAGGAATTGACCAAAGACCTGTGTACTTGCAAGTACCAGGCGAGTCTTAATTTGCCAGTTTGTCATTGAAAGCCTTGCTAGTCTAGGTCTTAAGGATTGTAGCTTTGCTTGTTTTGTGGCCGTCAGCTTTGGTTTTATTTTTTTTACAGGTATAGAAAATGATGGAATGATCACTTAAGCCGCATACAGTAGTTCCACTTGTGGTGATCTTGGACTGGTCAGAAGTAACAACGAGGTCTATGAAGGTTTAAAGGCCTACTGAAACCCACTACTACCGACCACGCAGTCTGATAGTTTATATATCAATGATGAAATCTTAACATTGCAACACATGCCAATACGGCCGGGTTAGATTACTAAAGTGCAATTTTAAATTTTGCGCGAAATATCCTGCTGAAAACATCTCCGTATGATGACCTCTGCGCGTGACCTCACGGATTGTAGAGGATATTTTGGGACAGCATTGTGGCCAGCTATTAAGTCGTCTGTTTTCAAAACAAAATTCCACAGTATTCTGGACATCTTTGTTGGTGAATCTTTTGCAATTTGTTCAATGAACAATGGAG
Organism: Entelurus aequoreus; assembly: GCF_033978785.1. Classification (NCBI taxonomy): domain Eukaryota; kingdom Metazoa; phylum Chordata; class Actinopteri; order Syngnathiformes; family Syngnathidae; genus Entelurus; species Entelurus aequoreus. The sequence goes on along the minus strand of NC_084752.1, from coordinate 40,963,846 downwards.
ACAGCAAAGATGAAAGCTGTAGGTGGGAAGCGGTGTATTTCGGCCCGCTGCAGCAACACAAACACGTAGCCAGTGTTTCATTGTTTACATTCCCGGAAGATGACAGTCAAGCTTTACCATTGGCCTGTGGAGAACTGGGACAACAGAGACTCTTACCAGGAGGACTTTGAGTTGGGTACGCAGACGCTGTACCGTGAGTACGCAACCAGAATGTTGCCATAAGCATTTTGTTTAATTCATATGTGTAACGCAGTACGCAGCTGCGGCTTCCAAACATTTGATCGCTTGCCCGTACGTGCACGCCGCTATGTGCATGTCACGTACGTAACTTTGGGGAAATATATGTGCTGTATCAACTTTGAGGAGGTGAACGGTGCTTTGGGATGTGTGTTGTGCGGGTGTTTGATTTGTATTGGCGGGTTATATGGACGGGAGGAGGAAGAGGTGTTTGTTATGCGGGATTAATTTGTGGCATATTAAATATAAGCCTGGTTGTGTTGTGGCTAATAGAGTATATATATGTCTTGTGTTTATTTACTGTTTTAGTCATTTCCAGCTGAATATTAGGTCCCACCCGCCTCTCACAGCATCTTCCCTATCTGAATCGCTCACACTGCCCTCTAATCCTTCACTCTCACTTTCCTCATCCACGAATCTTTCATCTTCGCTCAAATTAATGGGGTAATCGTCGCTTTCTCGGTCCGAATCGCTCTCGCTGCTGGTGGCCATGATTGTAAACAATGTGCAGATGTGAGGAGCTCCACAACCTGTGACGTCACGCTCATATCGTCTGCTACTTCCGGTACAGGCAAGGCTTTTTTATCAGCGACCAAAAGTTGCAAACTTTATCGTCGATGTTCTCTACTAAATCCTTTCAGCAAAAATATGGCAATATCGCGAAATGATCAAGTATGACACATAGAATGGACCTGCTATCCCCGTTTAAATAAGAAAATCACATTTCAGTAGGCCTTTAAAAGGACTCACTCACCCTGGTAGTTTGCTTAATGAGCTAAGTGAGACAATGTTGTTGGCACAGCTTGGTGAAGGTTTTAAAAATGGGTGCATCCTTTCAGGACATATCTGTGTTCCAGTCCCCAAGAAGATGTAAACCTGTATCAACATGTTTACACAAAACTCACACACTCACCAAATACATTTTACACTGTAATCAAATCCAATTAAAGTTATAATTTCACTTCCTGATTGTGACTTACATGCAACAATAAGTGAAAGTAAACATTTATTTTCAATAACCAAAGTAGTCAACACTTGAATTATTAAAAGAGCATAAAAGTGACTGGCTTTCTGTCAGCGTGTCGTAGATGGTCTCCAATTCCTAAAGAGGAATTGTTGATGGAGATACTCAATAAAACACCACATAGTAAAACATGTTTTTGGTAAAAGTTCCTTTTGGCCCAGCCAACAAAATGACCACCCAAAAGTATTCTGCATGATGACAGAAACATACCATGAATGTTTTTTTAAGTGATTTTGGAATTAAATATTTTTTTATTTCCATGATATTTAAGTTATGGTAATGACAATCTCAATATTTACACACTTTACATCAGTGAGTGTAAAGTTAAGAATGCCTCAATCAATGCTGCCTCGTACTTATAAAACTTTTCAAATTGACCCCCATCACATGTCCAAGTCTGTTTTTGTACTCACTGTACCACTTTTTAATTAATTTGAGGACAAAAGGTGGTATTTCCTGTGTTTTTATTGGTTGTTTTGCTACACACTTTTAACACAACACACAAAAGAACACAATCTCATTGTGTTAACAGTGTCAGTCCAAAACTATTTATATTCACTCTTTATCTCTTATCATTTACTTATTTACCCAACAGACGTCCAGTAGCCCCCCACATGAAAGAGGAAGAGGAGGATCCACACATGAAAGAGGAAGAGGAGGGAGGGTGTCCTGTAGGGCAGGAGGAGGATGATGTCAGCAAGTTTCCACTGACTGTTGTCTCTGTGAAGACTGAAGAGCATGAAGACAAAGCACCTGAGTCCTCACAGCTTCATCACAGTCCAAGTAAGCACATATCATTTTATTCTCAGGGCATTCAATCCATCACAACTGGACTGTTCACTTTGTCTTAGAAGACTCATCCAAGTAGGCTTCATCACTTCATGCTCATACACTTCAAGTCTTAAATCTAATCATTGGAATTTAGAGGGGAACTGCACTTTTTTGGGGGGAATTGTTCTATCGTTCACAATCATTATAAAAGACATGACGGTGGATATATATATAAACAAAAAATCACATTCTAACTAGGGCTGGACGATACGGCCTTTTATTAATATGTGGATATGTTTAGTCCATGTCACGATACACCATATATTTGTGGATATGTTTAGGCCATGTCACGATACACCATATATATGTGGATATGTTTAGGCCATGTCACGATACACCATATATATGTGGATATGTTTAGTCCATGTCACGATACACCATATATATGTGGATATGTTTAGTCCATGTCACGATACACCATATATATGTGGATATGTTTAGTCCATGTCACGATACACCATATATTTGTGGATATGTTTAGGCCATGACACGATACACCATATATATGTGGATATGTTTAGGCCATGTCACGATACACCATATATATGTGGATATGTTTAGGCCATGTCACGATACACCATATATATGTGGATATGTTTAGTCCATGTCACGATACACCATATATATGTGGATATGTTTAGTCCATGTCACGATACACCATATATATGTGGATATGTTTAGGCCATGTCACGATACACCATATATATGTGGATATGTTTAGTCCATGTCACGATACACCATATATAAGTGGATATGTTTAGTCCATGTCACGATACACCATATATAAGTGGATATGTTTAGGCCATGTCACAATACACCATATATATGTGGATATGTTTAGGCCATGTCACGATACACCATATTGTTGGAAGCATATCCATATTTAAGTGTTACTTCTTTCTAAACTCCTATAGTCATATAAACAATAGCTAGTATTCTTCCTTCTTTTGGGTCTCATAGTAAGGTGTTGGCCTTCTAGCAGTGGAATGCAGAGAGTAGAGATAACACAAGAAGGAGGAATACTCCCTGTTCTGCTTCCCTGGCCAGACTCAAGATAAGAGACAAGGAGAATGTGTTTGAAGTTAGAGAAGTGAGGGCGGGGGGAGATATTGAAGAGGAGAGTGCATTCCGGGATGTTTTCAGATCAACTTGGGCTACGCATTTGTATGTGTTGTTCGAGGCTGGTCTCTATTCTCAAATATTTGACAATAAATTACAAAATACCTATTCTGTGCTTGGTGGTACCTTTGAGTTCAGTTTATATGTCATCTAAGGAACTTGGGACTGACCAGCGTTTTACATCCCACTTGGAGGAACATCTGGTCAAACGCAACAATTTATATTTGGATATGTTTAGTCCATGTCACGATACACCATATATATGTGGATACGTTTAGGCCATGTCACGATACACCATATATATTTGGATATGTTTAGTCCATGTCACGATACACCATATATATGTGGATATGTTTAGTCCATGTCACGATACACCATATATGTGTGGATATGTTTAGGCCATGTCACGATACACCATATATTTGTGGATATGTTTAGTCCATGTCACGATACACCATATATTTGTGGATATGTTTAGGCCATGTCACAATACACCATATATATGTGGATATGTTTAGTCCATGTCACGATACACCATATATATGTGGATATGTTTAAGCCATGTCACGATACACCATATATATGTGGATATGTTTAGGCCATGTCACGATACACCATATATAAGTGGATATGTTTAGGCCATGTCACGATACACCATATATATGTGGATATGTTTAGGCCATGTCACGATACACCATATATATGTGGATATGTTTAGGCCATGTCACGATACACCATATATATGTGGATATGTTTAGGCCATGTCACGATATACCATATATATTTGGATATGTTTAGTCCATGTCACGATACACCATATATATGTGGATATGTTTAGGCCATGTCACGATACACCATATATATTTGGATATGTTTAGGCAATGTCACGATACACCATATATATGTGGATATGTTTAGTCCATGTCACGATACACCATATATTTGTGGATATGTTTAGGCCATGTCACGATACACCATATATATGTGGATATGTTTAGTCCATGTCACGATACACCATATATTTGTGGATATGTTTAGGCCATGTCACGATACACCATATATATGTGGATATGTTTAGTCCATGTCACGATACACCATATATATGTGGATATGTTTAAGCCATGTCACGATACACCATATATATGTGGATATGTTTAAGCCATGTCACGATACACCATATATATGTGGATATTTTGCCTTAGCCTTGAATGAACACTTGATGCATATAATCACAGCAGTATGATGATTCTATGTGTCTACATTAGGGATGTCCCGATCCAGGTTTTTGCACTTCCGATCCGATACCGATGTTGTTTTTGCACTTCCGATCCGATACCGATACTGGAAAAAAATAAAATCTATTAAATAAATAAATATTGACTGTTACCCCCCTAAAAAAATAAAATAAATAAATATTGACTGTTGTTACCCAAAGTATATTAAGTGGGATTTTTCAGAAAAACAAATATATACAGCAACACAAAAACAACCTGTCTCTGTGATCACTATAGGTGTATAAATAAAATCAGTCCCATGGGCACAAAACTGAAAATAATACAGCTCTCCAAAAAGTGCACTTCTGCTGCTATTTGACATAACTGTTTGTTATGATGCTTTGACATTTTTGAACTTTATTTCTTTTTTGAAAGAAAATTCTATGAAGAGAAAAGTTGTTTGCAAATGTGGTTACAATGCTAAACAATGAAAAGTTAAAGCTAAAAAAAGAAATACACTTTATTGAGTTAACATTATTTCTTTATAGGGTAGATAGATAGATAGATGTGATGTTATGTTATGAGCTAGGGAATATAACAACTACACTACCCAGCATGCAACGGGAGTGACGAGCATGCGCAGTAGCCCCGAAAAGTGTCGTCACCCGGCAGCTAAGAATGAGGTTATGAGCACGCTGTGAAAGTAAACGTCAAGAACTCAGCCAACACGCCTTGTCTGCTATATTTATAATTAGACAGACAAGACATATACAGTGTGATTTTGTAACGTTTACAAGGAAAGAAAAACAAAAGTTAAAAAAGGGAGATGTCATATATATGTATGTGCTGCGGTTGCTGTAAGAACGTTGCGACAGCTGCCGTAAAGGAGGTGCGCTGCTAGCCTGGTTGCTATGTTTCCGGTTGGTGGTAAAAGTGTTGGTCATGTGTTTGTACCCTGCTAATATCTCTCAGTAAAGTGATTCATTGGATTATACCTTTTGTTTTGAACTTTATTACACCTTGGAGCGCTTTCTGCTTTCCCTATCTGCGGCTAATGACTGAGCTACGTGACGTAATTTCTTGTGATGTCTCAAGGGGCATTTCTGGTGGGGACGGGATTCGTTCCCAGCGATTCGAATAAAGAACCAACTCTTTTTCTTTACTATAGTGGTCTCGATAACGGGTACCGGTTCTCAAAAAGGGATTCGAGTCCGAGGACTCGGTTCTTTTCTTATCAAACAACCGGGAAAACCGGTTTCGAGTATCATCCCTACTTTCAAGGGGTATGTCACGTTTGAAAATATCCTGTAGAGCTTGGTTTATCTCTTTCCAATAGTCCTTTATGATGGAGCAGTCCCAGAAAACATGCTAGTGGTTTGCATTTACATTCCCACCATTTCTCCTGCAGGCAGGGGAGTTGTTATCATAGTGACACTTCTGAGAAGGTGTAATAAAAAATCTGATCAAACTTTTCCAGCCAAACTGGAAACAGCTGGTACAAGTCCATTGATATTTCCATATTATTGTCCATTCTTCCTCAGATATAGTTATCCCTCCTTCCTTCTCCCATTTTCTTTTAATATATGAAGTTGAATAGGATTTCATATTCAACAGACCCTTATACAAGCATGAAACAATTCTATCAATAATTTCTGAATTGTAGGCTTTTGTAAACAGTTCAATCAAACATATACTCGTCTTTGTGACACTTTTCACCTTCATATTAACAAAATGTCGCAACTGCAAATATCGCTAGAAGTCTTGGTTTTCTAATATATATGTTCTTTTAATAATTTCAAAACTAAGCATTTTTTATCTTTCATTACACTACATAAAGATTTTATACCCCTAGATATCCAGTCCTTAAATCTTGAGTCTAATTTATTAGGTGTAAACTCTGTATCATAGGCACACCATTTAAGAACTGCAATATCACTCTCGAGTTTGTATTCCTTTATGATCATTTTCCACACTTTGGGTCCATTTCACCCATGGGTTATCAGTGTTATTTATGTGGGTTTGTAAATTGCTATCCGCCAGGGTTGCTTGTATGGGGATGGAGGGCATTTCTTCTTCAATCATTTTCCATTGAGCAATGTATGATGGGTTGCACCAGCATATCACTGCTCTCATCTGGGCTGCAAAATAATAATATCGGAGGCAAGGTAAACCCCATCCTCCCTTTTGTTTGACCAATTGTAAAGTTTTGAGACGAACTCTTGGCCTTTTACTTTGCCATATATACCTTGATAGCATTTTGTCCCATTCATTGAATTGGTTTTGGTTAATCTCTATTGGCAGGGTTTGAAATAGGTACAGCAGTCTTGGCAGTACATTCATTTTAATGGAATCAATTCTAGAACTAAGGCTAAAAAAGGAATTAAGTTCCATCTTGCTATGTCATCTTTTATTTTTTTATGTATGGGTAGATAATTGTATTCTGATAATTTTGTTAGATCTTTTGACAAATTAATGCCCAGGTATTTAAAAGACTCTGTTTGCCATATCAGAGGGTAACTACTTCTGATTTCCCCTGGTGGGTTATAATTATATGAGAGTGGATGGGTTTTACCGATATTGATTTTATATCCTGATAGTTGACCATACAGTTCAAATGATTGCATTAATTTAGGGAGCGAGTATGTTTGGTGTCCGAGGTAGACCGAAATGTCATCCGCATAGCAGGCCAATTTATACTCTCTTCCTTTAATCATGATTTCCTTAATATCTTCATTTTGTCTGATAGACTGAGCTAATGGCTCCAGATATAATGCAAAGAGTAATGGTGACCATGCACCAGAGGTGGGACCAAGTCATTGTTTTGCAAGTCACAAGTAAGTCTCGAGTCTTTGCCCTCAAGTCTCGAGTCAAGTCCCGAGTCAAGACAGGCAAGTCCAGAGTCAAGTCCAAAGTCAAGTCCCAAGTCCTGCATTTTGAGTTTCGAGTCCTTTCAAATCCTTTTAACCACAGACTAATATATTTACACAGGTTGTATATGATTTTAAAACGCTCTATTTATTTATTACAACAAGTGCACTTGAAATTGCAGGAACAAAAATAGTGCTGACATTGCACTTCATAATAGCACTATTAAACAGTCATTTTAAACATTTAACTAATTCCTTTACAGAATAAACACATTTGAAAAAACAAGTGCAACTGTACTTATTTGCACAAAAGAGTTAACATTGTATTTCCATGGCATATTGCATTGTAACTAGTTCCACAGCAGTTTCTATCCTGTTCTTACCTCATCTCATTGATCTCATCTCATACTGTATGTGTGTTGATGTGTGCGTACACATGGAAAACATAACAAATACATGAACATAACAATGAACAGAGTTGTACTTTTTAGATGTCAGGGCCCTATGCAATATGTACACATATTTTTAACATAGTATACATTTTAACTGACCTTTATTTGACTATGTTTGTCTTTTTGTAGGTGGCTAAAATACGCGGTGCTGCTGACCGCCGTCTAACGTTACGTTACTGTGTGTGATACATTGACTAACGTAACGTTATGTGTAGGTACCTCATGCAACCCTGCTTAAAAATAATAATTTGACAAAAAGTATGAATAAGGTAGCGAACTGCAGTGGACGCAACAGATTGCCGTGTTTGCAATGACGTTATAACCATAGACATGTTATAAGTAGACGCAGCATTGGCTGCTGTGACGCGAGCAATTTTGCCGCCATCTTGAAGTGGTGATGAGGAGCCGGCGAGCAGCCTAAACTGACAGTTGACAGGTAGAAAACAAAGATGCTGTACATGCCGAACATTAACGTACATGCCGAACATTAACGTACTATTGGTTGTATTTTGTGAAAATAATATTAGCACAGAGTTGAGAAGGAGCAAAGATCTTCAATATTTGTATGTGAAAATCACAAATAAATCTTCTGGGGGAGGATGACGCCCCTACAGGGGTTTTGTTTACAAACTTTCAGCCCCACCTAAAACAAAATTCACCAGCCGCCTTTGATTATGATGCATTCTCATGTTAGGCAAAATATAAGACAATACTTTCTTAACAGTATAATTGTAACCAGGAATAAGTCTTCAAGTAACAATATTCAAATACTAACATTGTTGGGTAAGACAGAATTTGGTTTTATTCTGAATCCAGTGAAACAGATTGGTGGTTTTAGCTGATATAAAAACTCTCAGGTGTTTATATATGTTTATTTTTAAGTATTTGGCAGACGCTTTTATCCAAAGAGACATACATAAAAAATACATATAAAACAATCAGTGTAAACATGATCATTTAAGGGAAGAATGTAATACAAAATATCAATACAAAGTGTCAAGACAAAATAAACTGACTGCTGCTGCAGCAACAGAGATACAGTCTATAAGATATATAGATATCTAATGTATTCATACATTGTTTATGTAACATGTATATATAACCTCATCATATTGTTTCTTGAATTTAAAAATAGCTGACCGTTTTTTTCCCCCTTCTCTGGGATTATATTCCCAGTTTTGATCTCGGACGTCTGGTCACTTATAGCATATAAGAATATTCTATCACTGTTAAGCAAACTATGAATAATAAAACACGCCAAAACATGTGTCCTTTATCATAGCTACACATATGACAAAAAAGCGTGTGAAAATCAGTGGTATTCAGTGAGGTAAAATGAATTAAATGTGCTGACAGTTCATTGTTCCTGCCAAATGAATTTCACTGAGTGGAGCGGATCACCACTCCAAGATGGCGGCCCCACATCTCGTCAGCGCCAGTAGGCATTAGCGCTCGATGCTGCGTACCCTTATAAGATGTCGATGCTTATAGCGTTAGCAGTGAGTTTACAGCCTCACTGATTTAACTGCACAGCAAATAAAAGTTACGTTACTTAGAAAATAAACGTTAGTGCAACTTCAAATGTCGAACGAAGTTGGAAGATTAGTTTTTTGTTGACCAAGTCGTAGTTTTAATACCAGAACGAAACTATCTTTGGCGTAATTTTTCCTCACTGGCGCGTTGTTTGAGAGCAATTCTTCGTTGGTTGTCCTGCAATTTGATTGGATGAATGCTGTGGGATGAAAACAACGTGGATGTAATTTGATTGGCTGTTGGACTGACAGGCAGCACACACGCTGACAGGCAGCACACACGCTGATAGACACAGACGTACAAAATGGAAGATACGGAGCGCTCCTGAATAACTTTTTAATCTTTGGGTTTTGGGGAAAGTAGCAAGTCTTGTCAAGTCAAAAGGCTCAAGTCCAAGTAAAGTCACAAGTCATTGATGCTAAAGTCTAAGTCCAGTTGCAAGTCTCTTTACATTTTGTCAAGTCGAGTCTAAAGTCATCAAATTCATGACTCGAGTCCAAGTCATGTGACTCGAGTCCACACCTCTGCCATGCACATCCCTGTCTAGAGCCCCTTTCTAGGTTAAAACTGTTTGATAAGTATCCATTGACTTTAATCCTAGCAGTAGGATTGTTATATAGTGCCTGTATAGTTTTAATGATTGTATCGCGAAAGCCAAATTTATATAGAACTCTGTAAAGAAAATTCCAATTGACCGAATCAAAGGCCTTTTCACACTTATAACAATTGCTTCGATGTTTTTTCTTTGTATGTGATCCATAATATGTAGTGTCTTTCTTATATTGTCTTGTGTTTGGCGTTGATGTATAAAACCTGTTTGATCATTATGTATCAATATAGGTAAGAAATCTTCTAATTGTTTGGCCATAATGGAAGTAAATAGTTTATAATCTACATTGAGAACCGATATTGGCCTGTAAGATCCACATTCAATTCTATCCTTGCCTTCTTTTGGTATAGCTGAGATAATTGCCTCCCTCCAACTAAGTGGTGTTTGTGCCTTTTTTAAGACCCAATTCAATGTGGGGAGTAAAACAGGTATTAATTCTTTTTTAAATTCCTTATACCACTCAGCCGTGTAACCGTCTGATCCTGGCGATTTACTTAATTTAAGCCTACTAATTACAACTTTTAATTCATTTTCAGTTATATCTGCAGATATTGTTTGGTTTTGTTTTTCATCTAAAATAGGTAAATCCAGGGAGTTCAGGAAGCTGTCAATTTGGGTTATGCTCCTACTAGAGACCTCGGAGTATAAAGTTTCATAAAAATGTTCAAAGGCTTCCTGAATTTCGTTTGGTTTAGTTTTTATCTCTTTTGTTCTTGGATCCCCGATTTTATGAATTGTGTTTTCTGCTATCTTTTTTTTTAGTTTCCATGCCAATATTTTCATAGACTTAGAGCCACTTTCATAGTGTCTCTGTTTCAAAAACATTAGATTTTTTAAAATTTGTTGTGTGGCAAAACTGTTAATTTCATTCCTAGTATTTCTTATTTCCCTTAATGTATCTTGTTCCAAATGTAGTTTGTTTTCTTTCTAATTCTCTTAGTTTTTTTTAAGCCATTTGATTTTGTATTCTCATTTTTTTTCTTAAATGAATATATTGCTATAATTTTCCCTCTTATAACAGCCTTCAGGGTGTCCCATAACATGGGAGGCGACAACCTCTCCTGTGTCATTGAACTCCAAGAAAAGACTAATTTCAGATGTAATTTGTGTTTTAAATGATAGGTCATTCAGCAGACTTGAGTTTAGTTTTCATGTATTATTTTTTGCCCTCAGATTAAAGTCAATAGATAGGTATATAGGTGCATGGTCACTTAGATCTATCGTCCCAATTTCACAGGTACACATTCTATCTTTATCCTTTCCAAATGTTAGAAATAATCTATTCTTGTATAAAGACAATGCGGAGCAGAGAAATAAGTATAATCCCTTCTGTCTGGGAAAAAGTCTCGCCATATGTCAATTAAGCCTACTTCCTCAAAAAGTGTGTTTATTTTCTTATTAAGGGGTTTAACGTTATGTATTTTTATAGTAAATGAGTCCAATTTTGGCTGTAAATATATATTTAAATCCCCACCACAAATCAAAAGACCTTCGGTTTCCGTTACCATAATATTGGTGATTTTTTGGAAGTAATTAATATCACTCCCAGGGGGTGCATAGACATTCAATAAGGTGATTGGGTTCCCATCTATCTTTCCCTTTACTACAATAAATCTACCCTCCTTATCACCAAATTCCAGTACTTTTTCAAAATTTCGCTTTTTTGAGATGAGGATTGCAACTCCTCTCCTCTGTCCTAATTTATATGACGAAAAAAACAAATGAGTGAAGCCCATTCTCTTTAGTTTTACATGCTCCTTGTCAGTCAAATGGGTCTCCTGTAAATATACTATGTGGGCTTGTTCTGTCCTCACCTTCGATAATATTTTATTGCATTTAATTGGGTTCAATATCCCATTAACATTAAACGATACACATTTTACTTTGTCACTAACCATATGTATTTACTTGTAAGTGTACCAATAAAATATTCAAAATAAAACCTAGTAAGTCTACTCCCATAACGAAAACAACTGAAATAACATAAATAAAACAAAGCAAAATAACTAAAGAAAATTAAAAAAGAAAAGTGTAGTTCCAAGGCAGGTGTCTCTAATAGATGACCCTGAGTTAGGCTAGATAAAACGTCTAGCTGTGGGGGAAATCCTCTCCCAACTATGGGCTGAGGGCCCCCATCATGGCACTTGGTAGAAAGAGAAAAAAAATCTCTGTTCATTACATAGATACATCCCTCATTTGTATATATTCTCATCTAGCTGGGGTTATTATATAAACACAAATGTCTTGGAGTGAATTTAAAGTCACCTGTTTTGGTTCTGTTCATCTTACCAACACTTTAAGAAGTCAGTCAGAATTAACAGGTCCTCCGGAAAAGGCGATGATTATCTTCTGAAGGCTTGTAGTCTCTCCTTGATGCTTTTCTCTGGCTCCTCACCTGTCCCCTCCCGGCTCCTTCCTCCCATGGTCTCTCAGGTGGAGCGGGACAGCTGATCCAGCAGGCTCTCCCTCGGCGTAATCACGCTGATTGGCAGTTCTCTGTCCTTCATGTCTTTTGTCGCCTCCTTTGCTGTCCGGTACAGCTGCGTGCCGTCCTCATAGAACACTCGTAGTTTGGCCGGGTACGGAGTCTGGAAGTGAATATTTCTTTGCTTTAACACTCGCTTCGCTTCAGCATATTCTTTCCTCTTTTGCAGGACTGCTGGGGGGTAATCCTGGTCAAAGTATATTAGGCTCCCATTCAGAAAAATCTTCTTTCCCCATGCTTTGCGCAAGACCTCTTCTTTCATCCTGTAGTGGAGGAATTTGACTATTATTGACCGCGGCTTGTCTTCTCTGTCTCTGGCGGGTCTCAGCGCCAGCGCGCGGTGCGCCCTTTCGATGTCGAGTTGCGTAGTTGCGGGGATCTCCAACATGTCCCGCAGTAGTTTTTCCACAAAGTCTGGCATGTACGGTCCCTCGGCTCCTTCGGGAACATTGTATATCCTCAAGTTCTGGCGTTAGGATCTCCCTTCATAGTCGAGTAGTTTGTTTTCTTGCTGATGAATGACTTTTGTCATGTTGTTCAACACATACTCCACGTTTTGAATCCGGTCCTCCACCTTCTCAATTCGCTCCTCTGTGTCTGTTATTTGTTGTTTAATGTTGGTGAGCTCAGATTTAATATCGTTCAGCTGTTCTTTTATGTCTTTTCGGAAGTCCCGAATCTCCTCCAGAACTTGGACTAAACCTTTGGCGTCCGCCTCCTTTGAGCGAGGGTTAGCATTAGCACCGCCATCTTGTAGCTTTACAGGTGAGCTGTTCGGACACAGAGCTTCCCTGATTTACAGGCTCTGCAACAATATTTCCTCGATTTCCTCTGGTTTTCCCCATTCTTGCCCCTTTTGTTTGTTCAAAGATTATCTAAAAATGTGGCTTTTTACGGTCTAACGGGGCGAAATAACTTTTCTCACGGGGGAGATGTTACTCTAAGCTGCCATTCAGCTTGGTGACGTCACCGGAACTCCTCAGCCTCAGTTCTATGTTTTTTATGGGTACAGAAAATCCTGGAATGATCACTTAAGCCGCATACAGTAGTTCCACTTGTGGAGATCTTAGACGGGTCAGAAGTAACAACGAGGTCTATGAAGGTTTAAAAGGACTCACTCACCTTGGTAGTTTGCTTAATGAGCTAAGTGAGACAATGTTGGTGGCACAGCTTAGTGAAGGTTTTAAAAATGGGTGCATCCTTTCAGGACATATCTGTGTTCCAGTCCCCAAGAAGATGTAAACCTGTATCAACATGTTTACACAACCTCACACACTCACCAATTATATTTTACACTGTAATCAAATCTAATTAAAGTTATAATTTCACTTCCTGATTCTGACTTACATGCAACAATAAGTGAAAGTAAACATTTATTTTCAATAACCAAAGTAGTCAATCCAATCCAATCCACTTTATTTATACAAAACATTTAAACAACAATTTTTTAACGACTTTTAACCCCTGTTAAAAGTCGTGCTGCCGCGTTCTGGACTAACTGCAACCGGGAGAGAGCTTTTTGGCTAATGCCAGCATGAAGTGCATTGCAGTAGTCCGGGCCACTTGAAATAAAAGCATCTTCTTCTCCCCTAACAGGGGACGGCGTGGCGAAGTTGGGAGAGTGGCCGTGCCAGCAATCTGAGAGTTACTGGTTCAATCCCCACCTTCTACCATCCTAGTCACGTCCGTTGTGTCCTTGGGCAAGACACTTCACCCTTGCTCCTGATGGGTCCTGGTTAGCGCCTTGCATGGCAGCTCCCGCCATCAGTGTGTGAATGTGTGTGTGAATGGGTGAATGTGGAAATACTGTCAAAGCGCTTTGGGCTCCTTAAAAAAAGGGGTAGAAAAGCGCTATACAAGTACAACCATTTACCATTTTTACCATTTGTTCAAAAAGGTTAAAAGATAAAAACGGTTTTACCTTTACTAAAAGACGAAGATGATAAAAACACGATTTTAAAACGCCATTGACTTGTTTGTCAAGTTTAAAATCGCTGTCTATAGTGACGCCAAGACTGGTGACTTTGGGACGCACATCATTTTGCAATGGTCCCAAGTCAGTGAGGGCCGGACCAAAAACTGAAATTTCCGTTTTTCCCTCATTCATTATTAAAAAATTCTGGGCTAACCAAGCCTTGACGTGGCATAGACAGTTGAGAAGGGGTGTCAGGGGGCCATGGCCTTTTGAAATTGGCATATAAATTTGTCAGTCATCTGCATAAAAGTGATAGAACACTCCATGCCTCTTAAAAATCTCTCCAAGAGGGAGACTGTATAGTGAAAACAGGATGGGGCCTAAAATAGATCCCTGGGGGACACCACAGTAAAGCGGAGCAGAAGAAGAGGTGGCGTCCCCCAGCCTGACAGAGAAAGACCTCTCTGACAGGTAGGATCTGAACCACTCTAATGCAGTCCTCCTGACACCCACACAGTCTCTCAGGCGGTCTAAAAGAATTGTGTGGTCGACTGTGTCAAAGGCAGCTGTAAGATCTAAAAGCACTAAAATGGCAGAGCTGCCAGAATCAGACATTAAAAGCAAGTCATTAAAAACCTTTAAAAGTGCAGATTCAGTACTGTGCAAAGCTTTGTATCCAGACTGAAATGGATCTAAAGTGCTATTTTCATCTAAAAAATGCTGCAGTTGCGCCAAAACATATTTCTCCAAAATTTTTGACACAAAAGGTAATTTGGAAATGGGCCGATAATCTGACAAACTTGTAGGATCAAGACCTGTTTTTTTAATCAAAGGCTCGATGAGTCTTTTTTTGTACTCACTGTACCACTTTTTAATTAATTTTAGGACAAAAGGTGCTATTTCCTGTGTTTTTATTGGTTGTTTTGCTACACACTTTTAACACAACACACAAAAGAACACAAATACTCTCGTTGTGTTAACAGTGTCAGTCCAAAACTATTTATATTCTCTCTTTATCTCTTATCATTTATCTTATTTACTTATTTACCCAACAGACGTCCAGCAGCCCCCCCACATTAAAGAGGAAGAGGAGGATCCACAGCCCCCCCACATGAAAGAGGAAGAGGAGGGAGGGTGTCCTGTAGGGCAGGAGGAGGATGATGTCAGCAAGTTTCCACTGACTGTTGTCTCTGTGAAGACTGAAGAGCATGAAGACAAAGCACCTGAGTCCTCACAGCTTCATCACAGTCCAAGTAAGCACATATCATTTTATTCTCAGGGCATTCAATCCATCACAACTGGACTGTTCACTTTGTCTTAGAAGACTCATCCAAGTAGGCTTCATCACTTCATGCTCATACACTTCAAGTCTTAAATCTAATCATTGCAATTTAGAGGGGAACTGCACTTTTTGGGGGAATTTTTCTATCGTTCACAATCATTATAAAAGACACAACGGTGGATATATAAAAAATAAATAAAAAATCACATTCTAGCTAGGACTGGGCGATATGGCCTTTTATTAATATCTCTATATTTTTAAGCCATATTGCGATACACCATATATATGTGGATATGTTTAGGCCATGTCACGATACACCATATATATGTGGATATGTTTAGTCCATGTCACGATACACCATATATATGTGGATATGTTTAGGCCATGTCACGATACACCATATATATGTGGATATGTTTAGTCCATGTCACGATACACCATATATATGATAAATAATAAATAAATAAATATGTGGATATATTTAGTCCATGTCACGATACACCATATATATGTGGATATGTTTAGGCCATGTCACGATACACCATATATATCTGGATATTTTGCCTTAGCCTTGAATGAACACTTGATGCATATAATCACAGCAGTATGATGATTCTATGTGTCTACATTAGGGATGTCCCGATCCGATATTTGGATCGGATCGGCCACCGATATTTGCCAAAAAATGCGTATCCGCAAGGCATGGGAAAATGCCGATCCAGATCCAGTTTTTTTTTAAAAATTCCGGTCCGTGTTTTCCAACGCACCAATTTAAATAATACATTCCACTTTTCTGCTGCTCCCTAATTTCCGTTCCGCATTTGCCAGCACACCTTCAACACATCCACAGGTCTGTGTCCTAACCGTCCTAATCGGAAAGGGAGGCCGGTTCATGGTTCCGAAAGGCGAGCGGAAGTTACCGGTAAAAATGTCAGCTGTGTGGGATTATTTTACCCTACAAAACGAAAAAGATGAAGAGGTGGAGTGCAAAACATGCCACAATAAAGTCAAGCGTGGTGGTAAAGTTGTAAGACATTTTAATACAACAAATCTGATCAAGCATTTAGCGAAATCCCACCGTAAAGAATATGAAGAATTTCTAAAGAAAACTGACTAAAGAAAAAGAAAGGTCCTACCCAACTAACTCTGACAGAAACGTTGGCGAAGCGTGACATACTCCCACTGAACAGTGCTAAAGCCCAGGGGATAACTAGTCATTGCCGAGGAAATAATTCTGGATGATGAGCCGTTATCTCTCGTGAGTAAAGTGGGCTTTCGACGCCTCCGCCACAGCAGCCGATGTTATCCCATCTGTCCGTGTCCTGACACGCTTTCTAGACAGTGAGAGCGAAGAACACCGAGGGATTCAAACCATGAAGGCAACCTTACTCGATGCGGTGCACACACGTTTTGACCATGTGGAAACTGAACCCCTCTATGCCGTGGCAACAATGCTAGATCCACGCTACAAAGACAAGTAAGTGCTTTATAATTATTTGAGCATGTTATAAGCTTCAGTACTATATTGAAAATATTTTACTCTACAGCTGGCATTTATTTCTTTGTCAGTATTTCAGTAGCCTAATGTTTCATAGATATAAGGTGATGGGAATGTATTATTATTGTTATTATTATTATAATATTATTTATTATTATTGTTATTATTCTTATTTTCCTTCAGTTATATGATGGGTGAGGAAATGAATGTCACTGTTGATCATTTGTGATCTATTTTGTGTGTTACTTGTTGTCATTGAACATGAATATGTGGAGACTGGCTGAAACAATATAAAATAATTGATATATCTTTATTACATTTGATCCAAATGTTAAGGTTCTTCACTAATGCTACCAACCTGGATCAGGCAAAGGAGGCACTAAAGGTAGAGGTGATGAAAATGGAACAAGAACTGAAGACCACGCCCTCTGGAGAAGGTGTGGCTGAGGCTGAGACAGCAAGGCCAACACCAGGAATGGAGGCTGGAAGTTCAACCAGCAGCCTCGGCAGCTACTTTGACGAGATACTGGAGGAGAGCTGCACAGCAGCTCCATCTGAGCAGCAGATCACCCCAGGGGCAGTGTTTCAGCTGGAGAGCTACCTCAGTGAGCCTCCAGCTGGGCGTTAGAGCAATCCTTTTCATTACTGGAGAGACAATCAGTCTCGACTACCCGCCCTGGCAGCAACAGCAGCCAAGTTCCTCAGTGCTCCTTGAACCAGTGTTGAGAGTGAGAGGATTTTTAGCACAGCCTCACTCATCATTGATGAACACAGGAGCAGGCTGACACCTGAGCATCTTGAAGTGCTCGTCTTTGTTAGAAAGAATCTCCCCATTATGCTCAGACTGCAGTCTGGGGGGGGGGGGGGGGGGGGGGGGCAAACAATTGAAGGGATTGTGTAGATCTTTTTTCTTTTAAGTTTACACTTGTTCAAGAGCAAGTATTGATGCTGAGTTATAGACATTTTATCCCACTCAGGTTGTGTGTTTTGCTTTTTTTAATAATGTTTACAGCATTATTTGCACTTTATACTGTTCAATGATGCCATTTCTGTTTGTCATGTATAATTGTGTCTATTTTGTGTTTATCCTTGAATAAACATGTCAGTTTCTTGTTACCAACCATTATTCAAACTCACCTAATTCAGCTGGCTAGTTTTTATCAAGAGTACTAAAACCCTTTTCAACATGAATCACAACTAAGTAGGCTAAATAACTTTAAACTTTAATACATGCTCGGATAGGCCAGTATCGGTATCAGATCGGAAGTGCAAAAACATCTGTATCGGATCAGAAGTGCAAAAACCTGGCTCGGGACATCCCTAGTCTACATTAAAACATTGTTCTTCATACTGCATTAATATATGCTACTTTTAAACTTTCATACAGAGAGGGAAGTCACAACTAAGTCAATTTAGCAAAAGTGTATTTATTAAACAGTTATTAAGCAGTGACACAAACATTCATGTCATTTCAAAACAGAAAGTGCAAGATTGTCAGAGACATTTTAAAACAAGCTATTAGTGCACTTTTGTGCATGATGTCACTAAGATGACATATCAAAACAACACTAAATTAAAGTGCGCTTTTTGTACAGAACGCCACTACAATAGTTTAAAACAAATAAAGTGCACTTTTGTGCATGATGTCACACAAGATATTTCAATAAGTGTCAAATAAAAATGAGCTGCATAATAGGAAATCAAATAGTGTATGTCCTTCACTATGTGGTAGGTTCCTGCGGACGTTATCTCCTTCTGTTGTTGACTATTTGTTTCATACGTTGTTGATCTGGAAATGGTTGCTTGGGCATTTTGTGGGTGTGGCACCGAACGGAGATGTTGACGTGCAGAGTTTCAAGCACTCCTCATTCTCTAGCGGGTGACTTTTCAAATGATGCTACACATTAGTAGTGCTACTACTTTTTGTAGCAACGCTTTTGCAGCATACTTGTTCACCATCTACCCGCTTGAAGCCAAACCACCGCCAGATGATGGACTCACTGCTGTTTGTCTTGGGAATTAATTATTCCTTCATTTGTTACCAGATTCCCTTCTTTCTCTCGTATTACCACTAGCACCACAGCTAACGTTACCATGCCACTACCTGTCTGCTCCGTGAGAGTGTATGACGTTGCACACGTGACAGTATGTGACGTATATAAGAAGGTGCACTTGTTTTATGTCTCTGTGAGAAGGAGAGACAAGAAAGTGAGAAGAGCCTGTAGTGTAATGCCTGCAGCTAAAAGCAACTGCGTGAGAACATATACTCCAATATCACCATATAGTCCATTTCTATATCGCACAGAGACAAACCCACGATATTTCGAGTATATTCGATATCGCGCCCAGACCTAATTCTAACTCATAAATGTAAATAAAAGTCCACTTGCAATGGAGCCAATGGGAGGTCCTCTATAACCATCCAAAATACACCAACAATACTCCATTTGCATTTTGTGGCTTGAATAGCAAGCAAGTATTAGTGATATTGTTATAAGTGCTAACGCAGACAAACTATTTATAGCTTGTGTGTCTATGTTGACATCACCGGCTGGTGAGCTTCTTCCTCACCTTGGTGCTGTGAAAGATTATTCCAGATCATGAATCGCGCCTTTCACCTGGATAGTAGAAGGATGAGGACGTACTCTCACAAGTTGGTACCATTTGACAGCCAATTTAGACCCGGCAATGGCAAACGACACGAAAAGACGCTTGGCTTCACCCCCCTTTTCCGTGCGAGGATTATGAATTGTTCTTTATCTAAACGAGAATATAACAACATTCTATCAGTCTGCGTCATAGTGACAACAGACCTTGTATAGTAAGTGATGTTTTATTATGTTTGTTGGCTCTTATGAAGTCTGCATTGTAGAGCTGCAGCTATCGAATATTTTAGTAATCGAGTATTCTATAAGAAATCCCGATCGATTAATCGAGTAATTGATTAAATCATATTTTTGCTTAAAAACAAGATATGTTTTTTCCTGTCCAGCTTCTCAGGCAAATCATATAGTTGATGTAGATGCCTATATCGGCTGTACAAATTTACTTTACAAAAGAGAAGTGTGGGATACTTCTCTTGTTGCCTTATTTGTATTTTGACTTTATTAAATGGATTTATCTTATTATTTGGTGCAGCTGCAGTTCCATGATTGACTTAGTAGTTGTGTCATCGGATTTGCGGCCTCATGTTTTGGACACTCGGGTGAAGAGAGGGGCGGAGCTTTCTACCGATCACCACATGGTGGTGAGCTGGCTCCGATGGAGGGGGAGGATGCAGACGGACCTGGCAGGCCCAAACGCATTGTGAGGGTCTGCTGGGAACGTCCAGCAGAGTCTCCTGTCAGAGAGAGTTTCAATTCCCACCTCCGGAAGAACTTTGAACATGTCACGAGGGAGGCACTGGATATTGAGTCCGAGTGGACCATGTTCCGTGCTTCTATTGTCGAGGCGGCTGATTGGAGCTGTGGCCTCAAGGTGGTTGGTGCCTGTCGTGGCGGTAATGCTAGAACCCGCTGGTGGACACCAGCAGTGAGGGATGCCGTCAAGCTGAAGAAAGAGTCCTATCGGGTCCTTTTGGCTCATGGGACTCCAGGGGCAGCGGACAGGTACCGACAGGCCGAGCGAAGTGCGGCTTCAGCGGTCGCGGAGGCAAAAACTCGGACATGGGAGGAGTTTGGGGAAGCCATGGAAAACGACTTCCGGACGGCTTCGAAGCGATTCTGGTCCACCATCCGCCGTTCAGAGAGGGGGGGGGGGGGTGAAGCAGTGCACTGTCAACGCCGTGTATGGTGAGGATGGTGTGCTGCTGACCTCTAGTGCGGCTGCTGTGGATCGGTGGAGGGAATACTTCGAAGACCTCCTCAATCCCACCAACACATCTTCCTATGAGGAAGCAGTGCCTGGGGAATCTGTGGTGGGCTCTCCTATTTCTGTGGCTTAGGTTGCCGAGGTAGTTAAAAAGCTCCTCTGTGGCAAGGCCCCGGGGGTGGATGAGATCCGCCCAGAGTTCCTTAAGGCTCTGGATGCTGTGGGGCTGTCTTGGTTGACAAGACTCTGCAACATCGCATGGACATCGGGGCGGTACCTCTGGATTGGCAGACCGGGGTAGTGGTTCCTCTCTTTAAGAAGGGGAACCGGAGGGTGTGTTCCAACTATCGTGGGATCACACTCCTCAGCCTTCCCGGTAAGGTCTATTCAGGTGTACTGGAGAGGAGGCTACTCCGGATAGTTGAACCTCGGATTCCGGAGGAACAGTGTGGTTTTTGTCCTGGTCGTGGAATGGTAGACCAGCTCTATACTCTTGGCAGGGTCCTTGAGGGTGCATGGGAGTTTACCCAACCAGTCTACATGTGCTTTGTGGACTTGGAGAAGGCATTCCACCGTGTCCCCCGGGAAGTCCTGTGGGGAGTGCTCAGAGAGTATGGGGTATCGGACTGTCTGATTGTGGCGGCCCGCTCCCTGTATGATCAGTGTCAGAGCTTGGTCCGCATTGCCGGCAGTAAGTCGGACACATTTCCAGTGAGGATTGGACTCCGCCAAGGCTGCCCTTTGTCACCGATTCTGTTCATAACTTTTATGGGCAGAATTTCTAGGCGCAGTCAGGGCATTGAGGGGATCCGGTTTGGCGGCTGCAGGATTAGGTCTCTGCTTTTTGCAGATGATGTGGTCCTGATGGCTTCAACTGGCCAGGATCTTCAGCTCTCACTGGATCGGTTCGCAGCTGAGTGTGAAGCGACTGGGATGAGAATCAGCACCTCCAAGTCCGAGTCCATGGTTCTCGCCCGGGAAAGGGTGGAGTTACATCTCCAGGTTGGGGAGGAGATCTTGCCCCAAGTGGAGGAGTTCAAGTACCTAGGAGTCTTGCTCACGAGTGGGGGAAGAGTGGATCGTGAGATCGACAGGTGGCTCGGTGCGGCGTCTTCAGTAATGCGGACGCTGTATCGATCCGTTGTGGTGAAGAAGGAGCTGAGCCGGAAGGCAAAGCTCTGAATTTACCGGTCGATCTACGTTCCCATCCTCACCTATGGTCATGAACTTTGGTTTATGACCGAAAGGACAAGATCACGGGTACAAGCGGCCGAAAGGAGTTTCCTCCGCCGGATGGATGGATATTTTTGCTTTAAAAAAATATATATATATTTTGTCCGGTCCAGCTTCTCAGGCAAACCATATAGTTGATGGAGATGCCGATATCGTCTGTACAAATTTACTTTACAAAAGAGAAGTGTGGGATACTTCTCTTGTTGCCTTATTTGTATTTTGACTTGATTAAATTGATTTATATTATCATTTGGTGCAGCCTGGCCGGAGCAATATTTTTGCTTAATTAAGGTTTAATTATACATGTTGTGCCCTCTATTATTGCGTTTGTCCTAATTGTCTTTTATTTCCTAAACACCTGTTTTCCTTATTGAAGGCTGACCTGCAGAGCTAAAATGCAAGCCAATTTGTGTGTGCTAATAAAAACAGGTGCGCTCACAGCCCTATGTGCTGTGTGGTGTGATCACATAAAAAAGTAATTGTCTCTCATGCGTTTTTGATTATTATTATACGGTGCTGTTTAAATGGTGGTTTCTCCACACAAATCCGCTAAGCTGTTTTCAACCTGCGAACAATATAAAAAAGACAAACCACTTAATAATGACGACAACAGTTTTACATTTTAAGAATGCTATACAGTTCATTGCATTCTTTGCATGCATAATAGTAATCAATGTTCATTTTGCCATCATACCATGTTTGAGATGAAAACACACATATATATATATATATATATATATATATATATATATATATATATATATATATATATATATATATATATATACAATTTTTTCAAAATTAATATGAGAAAGTTAAAATAAAACTATATTCTTAGCATCAAAAATAAAACAACAATAGTAATCAATGTTCATTTTGCCATCATACCATGTTTGAGATGAAAACACACACATACTGCATTTGAAATGTGAAACCAGTGGTGAGTCACCACCGAGCAAAAACCACACATGCTCAGAAAAGTAGCGTCAGATTTACTGCCCGTCCGAGCATCCACTGGCAGAAATGTAGATCGATGCCTAAGCTATAGAGATTATAGTGGGCGGAAGTGCAAGATATCAAAGTAGCATGTGGTTGCATGACTTGAATAACCCGAATAAGAAAAAAAAACAGGATGGCTCTGAATAAAATAATTTGGTTTATGCCCTTAAAGTCTTCCTGTGTCCAAAGACTTATTTTCTGTAAACAATCACAAAATCATCAAAATATATATAATACAAACAATTGATCAAACCACTGTATCGACCTTATACTGATATTATACTTGGTATTGTTACTGTAAATTTTTATATCGATCAGACCACATTTTTTTAAATTTAAGAGGGTTTCTGTGGGTTATTAAAAAGCATTACAGGCATTTAATGGACTTTGCATAAATTAAGGCCTTAAAGGGTATTAAAAAGCATTAAATACGATGTCCAGAGGCATTAAAATATTCATGTAATCGTAGGCCGGGACTGATATAAATGAAAATAAACCTAATAACTCAATTCTTGCTGTCATCAATAAATTGCTTTGTCCGTGTGTTTCCTTCTTGGTCTCTGGATTTTAAACTGGACTAAGAGGTTTCACTCTGTGCATGGCTCTCAGCACCTGAGCATGTTAATTCCACAGCAGATTTACATGAACAAAGTGAGCCTCTTGTCAGTTATTCACAACCTTTGGTTCGGCTACTTGCAATTCTCCTCCACACATTTTCCTAGTGTTGGCGACACTCACTTTAATGTTAGAGATGGCCATTTTAATACAACGCTGAAGTACAGGCCCCCATATAGCTGACCGGGATATGCATGTTATATGATTCTTTAATTTTGGGCCTTTTAGAATCAGCATGTCTTCGTCCATTTGTGTCAAGGAGGTGAAATTAGGTCTGAAAACCTTTGACAAGTGGACTTCATGTCCATTAGGTATTTTCAAAGTGTAGAATACCATCCACCTTAAACAGAATATTCTACTTTGAAAGTAAACTGGATCATTTATTTTGTGTATATGCATGACTTCTTGTCCCACACGAGCAGATTTTAGCTCAATTGAATCGCCTTGTTGTGTCGACCACTAAATATAGAAGCCAGGTGGTGGAAACTGACACACTGACTTGAAAACAAAAAATGGAACGAGTCTGTCACCGTGGCGCCGCCGTTCCACATCCAGTGGAAATCCCCGGTTACACTTACAAACGTTGCTTGGCGAGATAAATGAAGAAACCATACTTCGGGTTTATGGCACGTCGCAAAAGGAAATGCACTTTCAACCCACTGCACTCGCAGTGAGCGAACTCGACCACAAGATAGCGCCATAGCAGAGCTAACAATACGGAATACAGATTTACACTGTAAACGACCTAATCTTTTCTCCAAGTTTATACATCATACCTCAGGCAGAAGGGAATTTATGGCAAGACAGATTTTAGGCCATATTGCCCACCCCTCGTAAAAAGTGGTCTTCTTTTCCTGTGAATAATGTTGTAAACAGCAGTGTGTTTGTTTTCAGGCCAATTCGTACATTAACTTGTTATTTGAAGTACATGTAAACTTACTGAATGCCTCATGTGACTGAGCAAATCTGGACATTTTTCAAGCATGTTTGTCATTTTGTGTCCTGCAGATGTCTGTAAAGAACAACTTCTGCCTGAAAAACAGGAGAGTAGCTTCAGGATGTTGGAGGATCCACCAAAGAGGAAGAATGAGAATCCACCAAAGAGGAAGACCAGGCACCACGGACCCTCTGGTGTATTCTTTTCCTCTTTGACACAGACCCTTCCCTGTAAAAAAGAAGAGGAAGACTCACTGACCCCCCACATTAAAGAGGAAGAGGAGGAAAACAGCATCAGTCAGGAGGGAGATCATATTGAAGGACTGGTGGAGTTCCCAGTGACTGGTGTGCCTGTGAAGAGTGAAGATGATGAGGTCAAAGGTGAGAGTGAGGAGAAGAGAGAGGCGGAGCCTCCAAGCAGCAGCTCAACACAACACATGACAACAGAAGGTGATGGAGACCACTGTGGAGGATCACAAGCAGACAAGATGTTAGCTCCACTATCAGATAGTGAGGACACAACGTCACACTCTCCTGACACTGATGATGAACACTCTAAAGATGATAAGACATGTCACACTGACAACACTCACTTCAAATGTTCTCACTGTCACAAAACTTTTAAATACCATAGTTCTCTGAAAACAAACACAAGAAGACACACTGGAGAAAAAACGTTTATCTGTTCAATCTGTAGTAAAGGTTTTGTAGAAAGTCACAAATTGAAAGTACACAGGAAAACACACACTGGTGAAAAACCTTTTTCTTGTTCAATCTGTGGTAAAGGTTATACACAGAGTCAAAATTTGAAAAAACACATGAGAACACACACTGGTGAAACACCTTTTTCTTGTTCAATCTGTGGTAAAGGTTTTACACAAAGTCAATATTTGAAAATACACATGAGAGCACACACTGGTGAAAAACCTTTTTCTTGTTCAATCTGTGGTAAAGGTTATACACAGAGTCAATATTTGAAAAAACACATGAGAACACACACTGGTGAAACACCTTTTTCTTGTTCAATCTGTGGTAAAGGTTTTACACTAGGTCAAGATTTGAAAGTACACATGAGAACACACACTGGTGAAACACCTTTTTCCTGTTCAACCTGTGGTAAAGGTTTTACACAAAGTCAAGTTTTGAAAAGACACATGAGAGCACACACTGGTGAAAAACCCTTTTCCTGTTCAACCTGTGGTAAAGGTTTTACACAAAGTCATAATGTGAAAGTACACATGAGAACACACACTGGTGAAAAACCTTTTTCCTGTTCAACCTGTGGTAAAGGTTTTATACGAAGTCAAGATTTGAAAGTACACATGAGAACACACACTGGTGAAAAACCTTTTTCCTGTTCAATCTGTGGTAAAGGTTTTACAGGAAGTCAATATTTGAAAGTACACATGAGAGCACACACTGGTGAAAAACCTTTTACTTGTTCAATCTGTGGTAAAAGTTTTACACGAAGTCAACATTTGAAAGTACACATGAAAACACACACTGGTGAAAAACCTTTTACTTGTTCAATCTGTGGTAAAAGTTTTACACAAAGTCAAAATTTGAAAGTACACATGAGAGCACACACTGGTGAAACACCTTTTTCTTGTTCAATCTGTGGTAAAGGTTTTACACAAAGTCAAGATTTGAAAGTACACATGAGAACACACACTGGTGAAAAACCCTTTTCCTGTTCAAACTGTGGTAAAGGTTTTACACGAAGTCACTGTTTGAAAGTACACATGAGAAGACACACTGGAGAAAAACCTTTTTCCTGTTCAATCTGTGGTAAAGGTTTTACACTTAGGCAATCTTTGAAAACACACATGAGAACACACGCTGGTAAAACAACTTTTTCCTGTTCAACCTGTGGTAAAGGTTATACACAAAGTAACAATTTGAAAGTACACATGAGAACACACACTGGTGTAAACCCTTTTTCCTGTTCAACCTGTGGTAAAGGTTTTAAACAAAGTCAAGATTTGAAAGTACACATGAGAACACACACTGGTGAAAACCCCTTTTCCTGTTCAACCTGTGCTAAAGGTTTTAAACAAAGTCAAGATTTGAAAGTACACATGAGAACACACACTGGTGAAAAACCTTTTTCCTGTTCAACCTGTGGTAAAGGTTTTACACAAAGTCAACATTTGAAAGTACACATGAGAACACACACTGGTGTAAAACCATTTTCCTGTTCAACCTGTGGTAAAGGTTTTACACAAAGTCAACATATGAAAGCACACATGAGAACACACACTGGTGTAAAACCTTTTTCCTGTTCAACCTGTGGTAAAGGTTTTACACAAAGACAACATATGAAAGCACACATGAGAGCGCACACAGGAGAGAAAGTGTTGAGTTGCAGTGTGTGTGGTGAAAGATTCTCTTATAAGTACCAGTGTAAGAAACACAAGTGTGCTGGTGAGAACAGCAGCAGCAAATGAAACTGCAGGATTTGAAATAAACTGTCAAGACTTTAATGTTGACTTTGCCGTCAAGGGACGGCGTGGCGAAGTTGGGAGAGTGGCCGTGCCAGCAATCTGAGGGTTACTGGTTCAATCCCCACCTTCTACCATCCTAGTCACGTCCGTTGTGTCCTTGGGCAAGACACTTCACCCTTGCTCCTGATGGGTCCTGGTTAGCGCCTTGCATGGCAGCTCCCACCATCAGTGTGTGAATGTGTGTGTGAATGGGTGAATGTGGAAATACTGTCAAAGCGCTTTGGGCTCCTTTAAAAAGGGGTAGAAAAGCGCTATACAAGTACAACCATTTATTTATTTTACTTTCTAACATCAGCACATATAACATGTGTGACATTGTTGTTTGTGTAACTATCTTTTTAATATGCTACTACATTTATAGATTAGATGGTTTGAAATATGGAAATATTACATATTTGTATTTCTAATTGTTAATAATCCCATAGATTAGCCCCTATTTATAACATACATATTTACTGGTTCACATCTGAAACATCTTATTATCATATTATTATTTACTTTATACATCATTTGAACACTTGTCTTTTATACCATTTTAAAATGTGTGACTTTATGAATTATTTGTTGGGTCTCTATAATCCATTTTAGTAATGATCTTTATTACTCTTTTTTTGTGATATGATGATTGTGTTGTGATTGTTTTATATGTATGTCCCCAGACCTTTATGCAATATAAAAGTGAGAGAAAATGGCTGAATTGTTTGTGGAAGGATGTTTTATTTTATTTTTTTACAAATTTACATTCGTGGATTAAACAAAGATTCCCATTATTGGGTTTTAAACATTTTTAATGTACAGTTTCTTTTTAAACATCCCCAACACAACATCAATATCAATCAAAGTTCGGAGTGTCAGGCAAAAGCCAATATTGTACATCATCCCACAGACATTTACTTTGCATACTGTAGGAGCCAAATGTCCTTATTTGTTTATATTGTTTTTATTTTGTTTTCTCTAATTGATTGCTGGCCTCTGTTCATGCTGAAATTCTTTTTCGGCAGATTGCTCCGCCCACTTCCTCTTGAGAACCAGGAAGTGTTGACAGGGATGGGACTGTTGCTCTGGTGCGGTTGCCATGGTACCATCATTTAATTGGGTTCAGGTGGGAGCACTCGGGGGCGGGGGGCGATTGCATGGAGGACACAAACAGTTTTCGGCCGTGTGTGCCGTGACAATGTTCCATTCAAGGTCAGCATACATTATGTTCTATAGCCTACATTTCATTTCATTTGCATAGCTTAAAATAAAGGGATTGTCATATCCAAACATATTTACACAGTACTGGACATTCAATCATTTGCACGCGTCAAACTAGTCAACACAGTCGCCCTCAGTATCAGCTTAAAGGTAAAGGCTGTACAACTACCATAACTCCACCTGTACTACTACCATAAGTCAATTTAAAGGCCTACTGAAATGACATTTTTTTTATTTAAACGGGGATAGCAGATCCATTCTATGTGTCATACTTGATCATTTTGCGATATTGCCATATTTTTGCTGAAAGGATTTAGTAGAGAACATCGACGATAAAGTTCGCAACTTTTGGTCGCTGATAAAAAAAAAGCCTTGCCTGTACCGGAAGTAGCGTGACGTCACAAGTTGAAAGGCTCCTCACATTTCCACATTGTTTACCCCAGCAGCGAGAGAGATTCGGACCGAGAAAGCGACGATTACCCCATTAATTTGAGCCAGGATGAAATATTCGTGGATGAGGAACATGAGAGTGAAGGACTAGAGTGCAGTGCAGGACTTTCTTTTTTCGCTCTGACCGTAACTTAGGTACAAGGTCTCATTGGATTCCACACTTTGTCCTTTTTCTATTGTGGATCACGGATTTGTATTTTAAACCACCTCGGATACTATATCCTCTTGAAAATGAGAGTCGAGAACGCAAAATGGACATTTACAGTGACTTTTATCTCCACGACAATACATTGACGAAGCACTTTAGCTATGGAGCTAACATGATAGCATCGTGCTTAAATGCATATAGAAACAAAAAAAATAAGCCCCTGACTGGAAGGATAGACAGAAAATCAACAATACTATTAAACCATGGGCCTGTAAATACACGGTTAATGCTGTCCAGCCTGGTGAAGCTTAACAATGCTGTTGCTAACGACGCCATTGAAGCTAACTTAGCAACGGGACCTCACAGAACTTAACTACTACCATAACTCATGTTTCCTTTGATGTAAAGGTTGCAGCTAATGAAGTTATTATACATGTTTGTTTTACATGTGTTCATACTTTAGAGTACACATAAATCCCTCTTAGTTCATATTTCCTGCTTCACATGTGAAACATCTTCTAGAAGCATATTATTATTGACTTTATACATCACTTGAGCAGTGGTGTTTTATACAAGATCATTCAAATGTGTGAGTTTAATGTTGCTAGGGAGTATACCAAATGAAAAAAGAGGGGAGAGATATTTATTGAAGATATTACTGACTAGTAGTATGAAGATACTGTACTACTGACCAGAGGTGTGGACTTGAGTCACATGACTTGGACTCGAGTCAGACTCGAGTCATGAATTTGATGACTTTAGACTCGACTTGACAAAATGTAAAGAGACTTGCAACTCGACTTAGACTTTAACATCAATGACTTGTGACTTCACTTGGACTTGAGCCTTTTGACTTGACATGACTTGCTACTTTCCCCAAAACCTAAAGCTTAAAAAGTTATTTGGGAGCGCTCCGTATCTTTCATTGTGTACATGTGTGTCTATCAGCGTGTGTGCTGCGTGTCAGCGTGTGTGCTCTCAGTACAACAGCCAATCAAATTACATCTACATTGTTTTCATCACACAGCATTCAGCCAATCAAATTGCAGGACAACCAATGAACAAGAGTTGTCAAACAACGCGCCAGTGAGAAAGATTTATACCAAAGTTGGTTTCGTTCGGGTATAAAAACTACGACTTGGTCAACAAAAAACGAATTGCCGTATGCAAATTACGCAGTTTGAATATTACAGACGGAGACGCAACAACTTCCAACTTCGTTCGACATTTGAAGTTGCACAAAGAAGGGTAAGTTTTGAATGTAAGATAACGTTTATTGGCTAAGTAACATGACTTTTATTTGCTGTGTAGTTAAATCAGTGAGGCTGTAAACTCACTGCTAACGTTATAACCATAGACATCTTATAAGTAGACGCAGCATCGAGCGCTACTGCCTACTGGCGCAGACGAGACGCGGGGCCGCCATCTTGGAGTGGTGATCCGCTCCACTCAGTGCAATTCATTTGTCAGGAGCAATGAACTGTCAGCGCATTTAATTCATTTTACCTCACTGAATACCACTCATTTTCACGCGCTTTTTTGTCATACGTGTAGCTATGATAAAGGACACATGTTTTGGCAAGTTTTATTATTCATAGTTTGCTTAACAGTAATATAATATTCTTATATGCTATAAGTGACCAGACGTCCGAGATCAAAACTGGGAATATAATCCCAGAGAAGGGGAAAAAACGGTCAGCTATTTTTAAGTTGAAGAAACAATATGATGAGGTTATATATACATGCGTATATCCTACATAAACAATGTATGAATACATTAGATATCTATATATCGTATAGACCGTATCTCTGTTGCTGCAGCAGCAGAGAGTTTATTCTGTCTTGACACTTTGTATTGATATTTTGTATTACATTCTTCCCTTAAATGATCATGTTTACAGTGATTGTTATATATGTATTTTGTATGTATGTCGCTTTGGATAAAAGCGTCTGCCAAATACTTGAACATATATAAACACCTGAAAGTCTTTATATCAGCTAAAACCACCAATCTGTTTCACTGGATTCAGAATAAAACCAAATGCTGTCTTACCCAACAATGTTAGTATTTGAATATTGTTACTTGAAGACTTATTCCTGGTTACAGTTATACTGTTAAGAAAGTATTGTCTTATATTTTGCCTAAAATGAGAATGCATCATAATCAGTGGCGGCTGGTGAATTTTGTTTTAGGTGGGGCTGAAAGTTTGTAAAGCAAACCCCTGTAGGGGCGTCATCCTC